>NW_026737007.1:0-53000 GCF_949786415.1 Peromyscus eremicus | reverse complement strand
GCTAGCATTTGTTTCCCAGTCCTAAATGGAGTTGAATCACATGCAGTTTCTGGTCCTACGAGCAAGAGTTGTTTTCTGGTAAGGAAAGTCACTATTGAGCTCCCTTTGCCATACACAGTGCAAATAGCATTCGGGTCTGTTCCCAGCAAGTACAGTGTATCGGACTGAAGAGGAGCTACTGTTCTTGTCAGTTTCCTAAGCAGAGTTGAACTAGATATGGCCCGTGTGTTTAGGAAGCACAGTCATTATGTTCTGAGCAAGCTCACTGTTCTGGCCCTTTAGGAAACACAGTAGAGTAGAAGAGTGCTCTTTTCTCTAAAGCAGAGTGTGTTTCTTGTAAGGCAAGCTCACGTTTGTTTCCCAGTCCTAAATGGAGTTGAGTCACATGCAGTTTTTGGTCCTACGAGCAAGAGTTGTTTTCTGGTAAGAAGAGTCAGTATTGTGCTCCAAATGCCATACAGAGTGCAAATAGCACTCGGGTCTGTTCCAAGCAAGTACAGTGTATTGGAATGAATAGGAGCTACTGTTCTTGTCAGTATCATAAGCAGAGTTGAACTAGATATGATCCATGTGTGTAGGAAGCACAGTTCTTTTGTTCTGAGCAAGCTCACTGTTTGGACCCCATAGGAAACACAGTAGAGTAGAAGAGTGCTCTTTTCTCAAAAGCAGAGTGTGTTTCTTGTAAGGCCAGCTAGCATTTGTTTCCCAGTCCTAAATGGCGTTGAATCACATGCAGTTTGTAGTCCTACGACCAAGAGTTGTTTTCTGGTAAGGAAAGTTACTATTGTGCTCTCCTTGCCATACACAGTGTAAATAGCACTCGCGTCTGTTCCCATCAAGTACAGTGTATTGGACTGAAGAGGAACTACTGTTCTTGTCAGTTTCCTAAGCATAGTTGAACTACATATAGTCCGTGTGTGTAGGAAGCACAGTTGTTTTGTGCTGAGCAAGCTCACTGTTTGGACCCCATAGGAAACACAGTAGAGTAGAAGAGTGCTCTTCTGTCTAAAGCAGTGTGTTTGTTGTAAGGCGAGCTAGCATTTCTTTCCCAGTCCTAAATGGAGTTGAATCACATGCAGTTTCTGGTCCTAGGAGCAAGAGTTGTTTTCTGCTAAGGAAAGTCAATATTGTGCTCCCATTGCCATACACAGTGCAAATAGCACATGCGTCTATTCCCAGCAAGTACAGTGTATTGGACTGAAGAGGAGCTACTGTTCTTGTCAGTTTCCTAAGAAGAGTTGAACTAGATATGGCCCGTGTGGGTAGGAAGCACAATTCTTTTTTTCTGAGCAAGCTCACTGTTCTGGCCCTATAGGAAACACAGTAGAGTAGAAGAGTGCTCTTTTCTCAAAAGCAGAGTGTGTTTCTTGTAAAGTGAGCTAGAGTTTGTTTTCCAGTCCTAAATGGAGTTGAGTCACATGCAGTTTTTTGTCCTATGAGCAAGAGTTGTTTTCTGGTAAGACGAGTCACTATTGTGCTCTAATTGCATACACAGTGCAAATAGCACTGGCGTCTGTTCCCAGCAAGTACAGTGTATTGTACTGAAGAGGATCTACTGTTCTTGTCAGTTTCCTAAGCAGAGTTGAACTAGATATGGCCCGTGTGTGGGAAGCACAGTTTTTTGTTCTGAGCAAGCTCACTTTTCTGGCCCTTTAGGAAACACAGTAGGGTAGAAGAGTGCTCTTTTTCTAAAGCAGAGTGTGTTTCTTGTAAGGCGAGCTAGCGTTTGTTTCCCAGTCCTAAATGGACTTGAATCACATGCAGTTTCTGGTCCAAGGAGCAAGAGATTGTTATGGTATGAATAGTCACTATTGCGCTGCCATTGCCATACACAGGACAAATAGGACTGGCGTCTGTTCCCAGCAAGTACAGTGTATTGGACTGAAGAGGATCTACTGTACTTGTCAGATTTATAAGCAGAATTGAACTAAATATGGCCGTGTGTGTAGGAAGCACAGTTCTTTTGTTCTGAGCAAGCTCACTGTTCGGACCCAATAGGAAACACAGTAGAGTAGAAGAGTGCTCTTTTCTCAAAAGCAGAGTGTGTTTTTTGTAAGGCAAGCTATAAGTTTGTTTCCCAGTCCTAAATGGAGTTGAATCACATGCAGTTTCTGGTCCTACGAGCAAGAGTTGTTTTCTGGTAAGGAAAGTCACTATTGCGCTCCCTTTGCCAAACACAGTGCAAATAGCACTCGCGTCTGTTCCCAGCAAGTACAGTGTATCGGACTGAAGAGGAGCTACTGTTCTTGTTAGTTTCCTAAGCAGAGTTGAAGTAGATATGGCCCGTGTGATTAGGAAGCACAGTTATTATGTTCTGAGCAAGCTCACTGATCTGGCCCTATAGGAAACATAGTAGAGTAGAAGAGTGCTCTTTTCTCTAAAGCAGAGTGTGTTTCTTGTAAGGCGAGCTCATGTTTGTTTCCCAGTCCTAAATGGATTTGAGTCACATGCAGTTTTTGGTCCTACGAGCAAGAGTTGATTTCTGGTAAGAAGAGTCATTATTGTGCTCCAAATGCCATACACAGTGCAAATAGCACTCGCGTCTGTTCCCAGCATGTACAGTGTATTGGACTGAATAGGAGCTACTGTTCTTGTCAGTTTCCTAAGCAGAGATGAACTAGATATGGTCCATGTCTGTAGGAAGCACAGTTCTTTTGTTCTGAGCAAGCTCACTGTTTGGACCCCATAGGAAACACAGTAGAGTAGATGAATGCTCTTTTCTCTAAAGCAGAGTGTGTTTCTTGTAAGGCGAGCTAGCGTTTGTTTCGCAGTCCTAAATGGAGTTGAATCCCATGCAATTTCTGGTACTACGAGCAAGAGTTGTTTCCTGGTAAGAAGTGTCTATTGTGCTCCAAATGCCATACACAGTGCAAACAGCACTCGCGTCTGTTCCCAGCATGTACAGTGTATTGGACTGAATAGGAGCTACTGTTCATGTCAGTTTCCTAAGCAGAGTTGAACTAGATATGGACCGTGTGTGTAGGAAGCACAGTTCTTATGTTCTGAGCAAGCTCACTGTTCTGGCCCTATAGGAAACACAGTAGAGTAGATGAGTGCTCTTTTCTCTAAAGCAGAGTGTGTTTCTTTTATGGCGAGCTAGCGTTTGTTTCCTAGTCCTAAATGGATTTGAATCACATGCAGTTTCTGGTCCTACGAACAAGAGTTGTTTTCTGGTAAGGAAAGTCACATTGCGCACCCATTGCCATACACAGTGCAAATAGCACTCGCGTCTGTTCCCAGCAAGTACAGTGTATTGGACTGAATAGGTGCTATTGTTCTTGTCTGATTTCTAAGCAGAGTTGAAGTAGATATGGCCCGTGTGTGTAGGAAGCACAGTTCTTTTGTTCTGAGCAAGCTCACTGTTTGGACCCCATAGGAAACACAGTAGAGTAGAAGAGTGCTCTTTTCTCTAAAGCAGAGTGTGTTTCTTGTAAGGCGAGCTAGCGTTTGTTTCGCAGTCCTAAATGGAGTTGAATCCCATGCAATTTCTGGTACTACGAGCAAGAGTTGTTTTCTGGTAAGAAGAGTCACTATTGTGCTCCAAATGCCATACACAGTGCAAATAGCACTCGCGTCTGTTCCAGGCATGTACAGTGTATTGGACTGAATAGGAGCTACTGTTCTTGTCAGTTTCCTAAGCAGAGTTGAACTAGATATGGTCCATGTGTGTAGGAAGCACAGTTCTTTTGTTCTGAGCAAGCTCAATGTTTGGACCCCATAGAAAACACAGTAGAGGAGAAGAGTGCTCTTTTCTAAAAAGCAGAGAGTGTTTCTTGTAAGGCGATCTAGCATTTGTTTCCCAGTCCTAAGTGGCGTTGAATCACATGCAGTTTGTGTTCCTACGAGCAAGAGTTGTTTTCTGGTAAGGAAAGTCACTATTGCGCTCTCATTGCCATACACAGTGCAAATAGCACTCGCGTCTCTTCCCAGCAAGTACAGTGTATTGGACTGAAGAGGAGCTACTGTTCTTGTCAGTTTACTAAGCAGAGTTGAACTAGATATGGTCCATGTGTGTAGGATGCACAGTTCTTTTTTTCTGAGCAAGCTCACTGTTCTGGCCCTATAGGAAACACATTAGAGTAGAAGAGTGCGCTTTTCTCTAAAGCAGAGTGTGTTTCTTGTAAGGCAAGCTCGCGTTTGTTTCCCAGTCCTAAATGGAGTTGAGTCACAGACAGTTTTTATTCCTACGAGCAAGAGTTGTTTTCTGGTAAGAAGAGTCACTATTGCGCTCCAAATGCCATACACAGTGCAAATAGCACTCGCGTCTGTTCCCACCATGTACAGTGTATTGGACTGAAGAGGAGCTACTGTTCTTGTCAATTTCCTAAGCAGAGTTCAACTAGATATGGTCCATGTGTGTAGGAAGCACAGTTCTTTTGTTCTGAGCAAGCTCACTGTTTGGACCCCATAGAAAACACAGTAGAGTAGAAGAGTGCTCTTTTCTCAAAAGCAGAGTGTGTTTCTTGTAAGGCGAGCTAGCGTTTGTTTCCCAGGCCTAAATGGGGTGGAATCACATGCAGTTTCTGGTCCTACGAGCAAGAGTTGTTTTATGGTAAGAATAGTCACTATTGCGCTGCCATTGCCATACACAGGACAAATAGCACTGGCGTCTGTTCCCAGCAAGTACATTGTATTAGACTGAAGTGGATCTACTGTTCTTGTCAGGTTTTTAAGCAGAATTGAACTAGATATGGCCGTGTGTGTAGGAAGCACAGTTCTTTTGTTCTGAGCAAGCTCACTGTTCGGACCCCATAGGAAACACAGTAGAGTAGAAGAGTGCTCATTTCTGAAAAGCAGAGTGTGTTTCTTGTAAGGCGAGCTAGGGTTTGTTTCCTAGTCCTAAATGGAGTTGAATCACATGCAGTTTCTAGTCTTACGAACAAGAGTTGTTTCCTGGTAAGGAAAGTCACTATTGCGCTCCCATTGCCATACACAGGGAAAATAGCACTCGCGTCTTTTCCCAGCAAGTACAGTGTATTGGACTGAATAGGAGCTACTGTTCTTGTCAGTTTACTAAGCAGAGTTGAACTACATATGGTCCTTGTGTGTAGGAAGCACAGTTATTATGTTCTGAGCAAGGTCACTGTTCTGGCCCTATAGGAAACACAGTAGAGTAGAAGAGTGCTCTTTTCTCTAAAGCAGAGTGTGTTTCTTGTAAGGCGAGCTCGCGTTTGTTTCCCAGTCCTAAATGGAGTTGAGTCACAGACAGTTTTTGGTACTACGAGCAAGAGTTGTTTTCTGGTAAGAAGAGTCACTATTGTGCTCCAAATGCCATACACAGTGCAAATAGCACTCGCATCTGTTCCCAGCAAGTACACTGTATTGGACTGAATAGGAGCTACTGTTCTTGTCAGTTTCCTAAGCAGAGTTTAACTAGATATGGCCCGTGTGTGTAGGAAGCACAGTTCTTTTGTTCTGAGCAAGCTCACTGTTTGGACCCCATAGGAAACACAGTAGAGTAGAAGAGTGCTCTTTTCTCTAAAGCAGAGTGTGTTTCTTGTAAGGCGAGCTAGCGTTTGTCTCGCAGTCCTAAATGGAGTTGAATCCCATGCAATTTCTGGTACTACGAGCAAGAGTTGTTTTCTGGTAAGAAGAGTCACTATTGTGCTCCAAATGCCATACACAGTGCAAATAGCACTCGCGTCTGTTCCAGGCATGTACAGTGTATTGGACTGAATAGGAGCTACTGTTCTTGTCAGTTTCCTAAGCAGAGTTGAACTAGATATGGTCCATGTCTGTAGGAAGCACAGTTCTTTAGTTCTGAGCAAGCTCACTCTTTAGACCCCATAGGAAACACAGTAGAGTAGAAGAGTGCTCTTTTCTAAAAAGCATAGAGTGTTTCTTGTAAGGCGAGCTAGCATTTGTTTCCCAGTTCTAAATGGAGTTGAATCACATGCAGTTTGTGTTCCTACGAGCAAGAGTTGTTTTCTGGTAAGGAAAGTCACTATTGCGCTGTCATTGCCATACACAGTGCAAATAGCACTCGCGTCTGTTCCCAGCAAGTACAGTGTCTCGGACTGAAGAGGAGCTACTGTTCTTGTCAGTTTCTTAAGCAGAGTTGAGCTAGATATGGCCCATGTGTGTAGGAAGAACAGTTCTTATGTTCTGAGCAAGCTCACTGTTCTGGCCCTATAGGAAACACAGTAGAGTAGATGAGTGCTCTTTTCTCTAAAGCAGAGTGTGTTTCTTGTAAGGCGAGCTAGCGTTTGTTTCCTAGTCCTAAATGGAGTTGAATCACATGCAGTTTCTGGTCCTACGAACAAGAGTTGTTTTCTGGTAAGGAAAGTCACATTGCGCACCCATTGCCATACACAGTGCAAATAGCACTCGCATCTGTTCCCAGCAAGTACAGTGTATTGGACTGAATAGGTGCTATTGTTCTTGTCTGTTTCCTAAGCAGAGTTGAACTAGATATGGCCCATGTGTGTAGGAAGCACAGTTCTTTTGTTCTGAGCAAGCTCACTGTTTGGACCCCATAGGAAACACAGTAGAGTAGAAGAGTGCTCTTTTGTCTAAGGCAGAGTGTGTTTCTTGTAAGGCGAGCTAGCGTTTGTTTCGCAGTCCTAAATGGAGTTGAATCCCATGCAGTTTCTGGTACTACGAGCAAGAGTTGTTTTCTGGTAAGAAGAGTCACTATTGTGCTCCAAATGCCATACACAGTGCAAATAGCACTCGCGTCTGTTCCAGGCATGTACAGTGTATTGGACTGAATAGGAGCTACTGTTCTTGTCAGTTTCCTAAGCAGAGTTGAACTAGATATGGTCCATGTGTGTAGGAAGCACAGTTCTTTTGTTCTGAGCAAGCTCACTGTTTGGACCCCATAGAAAACACAGTAGAGTTGAAGAGTGATCTTTTCTAAAAAGCAGAAAGTGTTTCTTGTAAGGCGAGCTAGCATTTGTTTCCCAGTCCTAAGTGGCGTTGAATCACATGCAGTTTGTGTTCCTACGAGCAAGAGTTGTTTTCTGGTAAGGAACGTCACTATTGTGCTCTCATTGCCATACACAGTGCAAATAGCACTGGCGTCTCTTCCCAGAAGTACAGTGTATCGGACTGAAGAGGAGCAACTGTTCTTGTCAGTTTACTAAGCAGAGTTGAACTAGATATGGTCCATGTGTGTAGGAAGCACAGCTCTTTTGTTCTGAGCAAGCTCACTGTTCTGGCCCTATAGGAAACACAGTAGAGTAGATGAGTGCTCTTTTCTCTAAAGCAGAGTGTGCTTCTTGTAAGGTGAGCTAGCGTTTGTTTCGCAGTCCTAAATGGAGTTGAATCCCATGCAGTTTCTGGTACTACGAGCAAGAGTTGTTTCCTGTGCTCCAAATGCCATACACAGTGCAAATAGCACTCGCGTCTGTTCCCACCATGTACAGTGTATTGGACTGAAGAGAAGCTACTGTTCTTGTCAGTTTCCTAAGCAGAGTTGAACTAGATATGTTCGATGTGTGTAGGCAGCACAGTTCTTTTGTTCTGAGCAAGCTCACTGTTTGGACCCCATAGAAAACACAGTAGAGTAGAAGAGTGCTCTTTTCTCAAAAGCAGAGTGTGTTTCTTGTAAGGCGAGCTAACGTATGTTTTCCAGGCCTAAATGGAGTGGAATCACATGCAGTTTCTGGTCCTACGAGCAAGAGTTGTTTTATGGTAATAATAGTCACTATTGCGGTGCCATTGCCATACACAGGACAAATACCACTGGCGTCTGTTCCCAGCAAGTACAGTGTATTAGACTGAAGAGGATCTACTGTTCTTGTCAGGTTCCTAAGCAGAATTGAACTAGATATGGCCGTGTGTGTAGGAAGCACAGTTCTTTTGTTCTGAGCAAGCTCACTCTTCGGACCCCATAGGAAACACAGTAGGGTAGAAGAGTGCTCATTTCTGAAAAGCAGAGTGTGTTTCTTGTAAGGCGAGCTAGGGTTTGTTTCCTAGTCCTAAATGGAGTTGAATCACATGCAGTTTCTAGTCCTACGAACAAGAGTTGTTTTCTGGTAAGGAAAGTCACTATTGCGCTCCCATTGCCATACACAGTGCAAATAGCACTCGCGTCTTTTCCCAGCAAGTACAGTGTATTGGACTGAATAGGAGCTACTGTTCTTGTCAGTTTACTAAGCAGAGTTGAACTACATATGGTCCTTGTGTGTAGATAGCACAGTTATTATGTTCTGAGCAAGCTCACTGTTCTGGCCCTATAGAAAACACAGTAGAGTAGAAGAGTGCTCTTTTCTCTAAAGCAGAGTGTGTTTCTTGTAAGGCGAGCTCGCGTTTGTTTCCCAGTCCTAAATGGAGTTGAGTCACAGACAGTTTTTGGTACTACGAGCAAGAGTTGTTTTCTGCTAAGAAGAGTCACTATTGTGCTCCAAATGCCATACACAGTGCAAATAGCACTCGCATCTGTTCCCAGCAAATACAGTGTATTGGACTGAATAGGAGCTACTGTTCTTGTCAGTTTCCTAAGCAGAGTTTAACTAGATATGATACCTGTGTGTAGGAAGCACAGTTCTTTTGTTCTGAGCAAGCTCACTGTTTCGACCCCATAGGAAACACAGTAGAGTAGAAGAGTGCTCTTTTCCCTAAAGCAGAGTGTGTTTCTTGTAAGAGGAGCTCGCGTTTGTTTCCCAGTCCTAAATGGATTTGAGTCACATGCAGTTTTTGGTCCTAAGAGCAAGAGTTGTTTTCTGGTAAGAAGAGTCACTATTGCGCTCCAAATGCCATACACAGTGCAAATAGCACTCGCGTCTGTTCCCACCATGTACAGTGTATTGGACTGAAGAGGAGCTACTGTTCTTGTCAGTTTCCTAAGCAGAGTTGAACTAGATATGGTCCATGTGTGTAGGAAGCACAGTTCTTTTGTTCTGAGCAAGCTCACTGTTTGGATACCATAGGAAACACAGTAGAGTAGAAGAGTGCTCTTTTCTCAAAAGCAGAGTTGTTTCTTGTAAGGCGAGCTAGCGTTTGTTTCCCAGGACTAAATGGAGTGGAATCACATGCAGTTTCTTGTCCTATGAGCAAGAGTTGTTTTATGGTAAGAATAGTCACTATTGCGCTGCCATTGCCATACACAGGACAAATAGCACTGGCGTCTGTTCCCAGCAAGTACAGTGTATTGGACTGAATAGGAGCTACTGTTCTTGTCAGTTTCCTAAGCAGAGTTGAACTAGATATGGTCCATGTGTGTAGGAAGCACAGTTCTTTTGTTCTGAGCAAGCTCACTGTTTGGACCCCATAGAAAACACAGTAGAGTAGAAGAGTGCTCTTTTCTCAAAAGCAGAGTGTGTTTCTTGTAAGGCAAGCTAGGGTTCGTTTCCTAGTCCTAAATGGAGTTGAATCACATGCAGTTTCTAGTCCTACGAACAAGAGTTGTTTTCTGGTAAGGAAAGTCTCTATTGAGCTCCCATTGCCATACACAGGGCAAATAGCACTCGCGTCTTTTCCCAGCAAGTACAGTGTATTGGACTGAATAGGAGCTACTGTTCTTGTCAGTTTCCTAAGCAGAGTTGAACTACATATGGTCCTTGTGTGTAGGAAGCACAGTTATTATGTTCTGAGCAAGCTCACTGTTCTGGCCCTATAGGAAACACAGTAGAGTAGAAGAGTGCTCTTTTCTCTAAAGCAGAGTGTGTTTCTTGTAAGGCGAGCTCGCGTTTGTTTCCCAGTCCTAAATGGAGTTGAGTTACAAACAGTTTTTGGTCCTACGAGCAAGAGTTGTTTTCTGGTAAGAAGAATCACTATTGTGCTCCAAATGCCATACACAGTGCAAATAGCCCTCGCATCTGTTCCCAGCAAGTACAGTGTATTGGACTGAATAGGAGCTACTGTTCTTGTCAGTTTCCTAAGCAGAGTTTAACTAGATATGATCCGTGTGTGTAGGAAGCACAGTTCTTTTGTTCTGAGCAAGCTCACTGTTTGGACCCCATAGGAAACACAGTAGAGTAGAAGAGTGCTCTTTTCTCTAAAGCAGAGTGTGTTTCTTGTAAGGCGAGCTTGCGTTTGTTTCCCAGTCCTAAATGGATTTGAGTCACATGCAGTTTTTGGTCCTAAGAGCAAGAGTTGTTTTCTGGTAAGAAGAGTCACTATTGCGCTGTCATTGCCATACACAGTGCAAATAGCACTCGCCTCTGTTCCCAGCAAGTACAGTGTATTGGACTGAATAGGAGCTACTGTTCTTGTCAGTTTCCTAGGCAGAGTTTAACTAGATATGATCCATGTGTGTAGGAAGCACAGTTCTTTTGTTCTCAGCAAGCTCACTTTTTGGACCCCATAGGAAACACAGTAGAGTAGAAGAGTGCTCTTTTCTCTAAAGCAGAGTGTGTTTCTTGTAAGGCGAGCTCGCGTTTGTTTCCCAGTCCTAAATGGAGTTGAATCACATGCAGTTTGTGTTCCTACGAGCAAGAGTTGTTTTCTCGTAAGGAAAGTCACTATTGCGCTGTCATTGCCATACACAGTGCAAATAGCACTCGCGTCTGTTCCCAGCAAGTACAGTGTATCGGACTGAAGAGGAGCTACTGTTCTTGTCAGTTTCCTAAGCAGAGTTGAGCTAGATATGGCCCGTGTGTGTAGGAAGAAGAGTTCTTTTGTTCTGAGCAAGCTCTCTGTTCTGGCCCTATAGGAAACACAGTAGAGTAGATGAGTGCTCTTTTCTCTAAAGCAGAGTGTGTTTCTTGTAAGGCGAGCTAGCATTTGTTTCCTAGTCCTAAATGGAGTTGAATCACATGCAGTTTCTGGTCCTACGAACAAGAGTTGTTTTCTGGTAAGGAAAGTCAAATTGCACACCCATTGTCATACACAGTACAAATAGCACTCGCGTCTGTTCCCAGCAAGTACAGTGTATTGGACTGAATAGGTGCTATTGTTCTTGTCTGTTTCCTAAGCAGAGTTGAACTAGATATGGCCCGTGTGTGTAGGAAGCACAGTTCTTTTGTTCTGAGCAAGCTCACTGTTTGGACCCCATAGGAAACACAGTAGAGTAGAAGAGTGCTCTTTTCTGTAAAGCAGAGTGTGTTTCTTGTATGGCGAGCTCGCGTTTGTTTCCCAGTCCTAAGTGGATTTGAGTCACGTGCAGTTTTTGGTCCTAAGAGCAAGAGTTGTTTTCTGGTAAGAAGAGTCACTATTGTGCTCCAAATGCCATACACAGTGCAAATAGCACTCGCGTCTGTTCCCTGCATGTACAGTGTATTGGACTGAATAGGAGCTACTGTTCTTGTCAGTTTCCTAAGCAGAGTTGAACTAGATATGGTCCATGTGTGTAGGAAGCACAGTTTTTTTGTTCTGAGCAAGGTCACTCTTCGGACCCCATAGGAAACACAGTAGAGTAGAGGAGTGCTCTTTTCTCAAAAGCAGAGTGTGTTTCTTGTAAGGCAAGCTAGGGTTCGTTTCCTAGTCCTAAATGGAGTTGAATCACATGCAGTTTCTAGTCCTATGAACAAGAGTTGTTTTCTGGTAAGGAAAGTCTCTATTGAGCTCCCATTGCCATACACAGGGCAAATAGCACTCGCGTCTTTTCCCAGCAAGTACAGTGTATTGGACTGAATAGGAGCTACTGTTCTTGTCAGTTTCCTAAGCAGAGTTGAACTACATATGGTCCTTGTGTGTAGGAAGCACAGTTATTATGTTCTGAGCAAGCTCACTGTTCTGGCCCTATAGGAAACACAGTAGAGTAGAAGAGTGCTCTTTTCTCTAAAGCAGAGTGTGTTTCTTGTAAGGCGAGCTCACGTTTGTTTCCCAGTCCTAAATGGATTTGAGTCACATGCAGTTTTTGGTCCTAAGAGCAAGAGTTGTTTTCTGGTAAGAAGAGTCACTATTGCGCTGTCATTGCCATACACAGTGCAAATAGCACTCGCCTCTGTTCCCAGCAAGTACAGTGTATTCGACTGAATAGGAGCTACTGTTCTTGTCAGTTTCCTAAGCAGAGTTTAACTAGATATGATCCATGTGTGTAGGAAGCACAGTTCTTTTGTTCTCAGCAAGCTCACTGTTTGGACCCCATAGGAAACACAGTAGAGTAGAAGAGTGCTCTTTCTCTAAAGCAGAGTGTGTTTCTTGTAAGGCGAGCTCGCGTTTGTTTCCCAGTCCTAAATGAAGTTGAATCACATGCAGTTTGTGTTCCTACGAGCAAGAGTTGTTTTCTGGTAAGGAAAGTCACTATTGCGCTGTCATTGCCATACACAGTGCAAATAGCACTCGCGTCTGTTCCCAGCAAGTACAGTGTATCGGACTGAAGAGGAGCTACTGTTCTTGTCAGTTTCTTAAGCAGAGTTGAGCTAGATATGGCCCGTGTGTGTAGGAAGAACAGTTCTTATGTTCTGAGCAAGCTCACTGTTCTGGCCCTATAGGAAACACAGTAGAGTAGATGAGTGCTCTTTTCTCTAAAGCAGAGTTTGTTTCTTGTAAGGCGAGCTAGCGTTTGTTTCCTAGTCCTAAATGGAGTTGAATCACATGCAGTTTCTGGTCCTACGAACAAGAGTTGTTTTCTGGTAAGGAAAGTCACATTGCGCACCCATTGTCATACACAGTACAAATAGCACTCGCGTCTGTTCCCAGCAAGGACAGTATATTGGACTGAATAGGTGCTATTGTTCTTGTCAGTTTCCTAAGCAGAGTTGAACTAGATATGGCCCGTGTGTGTAGGAAGCACAGTTCTTTTGTTCTGAGCAAGCTCACTGTTTGGACCCCATAGGAAACACAGTAGAGTAGAAGAGTGCTCTTTTCTCTAAAGAAGAGTGTGTTTCTTGTAAGGCGAGCTAGCTTTTGTTTCGCAGTCCTAAATGGAGTTGAATCCCATGCAGTTTCTGGTACTACGAACAAGAGTTGTTTTCTGGTAAGAAGAGTCACTATTGTGCTCCAAATGCCATACACAGTGCAAATAGCACTCGCGTCTGTTCCAGGCATGTACCGTGTATTGGACTTAATAGGAGCTACTGTTCTTGTCAGTTTCCTAAGCGGAGTTGAACTAGATATGGTCCATGTGTGTAGGAAGCACAGTTCTTTTGTTCTGAGCAAGCTCACTGTTTGGACAACATAGGAAACACAGTAGAGTAGAAGAGTGCTCTTTTCTCTAAAGAAGAGTGTGTTTCTTGTAAGGCGAGCTAGCGTTTGTTTCGCAGTCCTAAATGGAGTTGAATCCCATGCAGTTTCTGGTACTACGAACAAGAGTTGTTTTCTGGTAAGAAGAGTCACTATTGTGTTCCAAATGCCATACACAGTGCAAATAGCACTCGCATCTGTTCCAGGAATGTACAGTGTATTGGACTGAATAGGAGCTACTGTTCTTGTCAGTTTCCTAAGCGGAGTTGAACTAGAAATGGTCCATGTGTGTAGGAAGCACAGTTCTTTTGTTCTGAGCAAGCTCACTGTTTGGACCCCATAGGAAACACAGTAGAGTAGAAGAGTGCTCTTTTCTAAAAAGCAGAGAGTGTTTCTTGTAAGGCGAGCTAGCATTTGTTTCCCAGTCCTAAGTGGCGTTGAATCACATGCAGTTTGTGTTCCTACGAGCAAGAGTTGTTTTCTGGTAAGGAAAGTGACTATTGCGCTCTCATTGCCATACACAGTGCAAATAGCACTCGCGTCTCTTCCCAGAAGTACAGTGTATTGGACTGAATAGGAGCTACTGTTCTTGTCAGTTTCCTAAGCAGAGTTGAACTAGATATGGTCCATGTGTGTAGGAAGCACAGTTCTTTTGTTCTTTGCAAGCTCACTCTTCTGGCCCTATAGGAAACACAGTAGAGTAGAAGAGTGCTCTTTTCTCTAAAGCAGAGTGCGTTTCTTGTAAGGCGAGCTCGCGTTTGTTTCCCAGTCCTAAATGGAGTTGAGTCACAGACAGTTTTTGGTCCTACGAACAAGAGTTGTTTTCTGGTAAGGAAAGTCACTATTGCGCTCCCATTGCCATACACAGGGCAAATAGCACTCGCGTCATTTCCCAGCAAGTACAGTGTATTGGACTGAATAGGAGCTACTGTTCTTGTCAGTTTCCTAAGCAGAGTTGAACTACATATGGTCCTTGTGTGTAGGAAGCACAGTTACTATGTTCTGAGCAAGCTCACTGTTCTGGCCCTATAGGAAACACACTAGAGTAGAAGAGTGCTCTTTTCTCTAAAGCAGAGTGTGTTTCTTGTAAGGCGAGCTCGCGTTTGTTTCCCAATCCTAAATGGAGTTGAGTCACAGACAGGTTTTGGTCCTACGAGCAAGAGTTGTTTTCTGGTAAGAAGAGTCACTATTGCGCTCCAAATGCCATACACAGTGCAAATAGCACTCGCGTCTGTTCCCACCATGTACAGTGTATTGGACTGAAGAGGAGCTACTGTTCTTGTCAGGTTCCTAAGCAGAATTGAACTAGATATGGACGAGTGTGTAGGAAGCACAGTTCTTTTGTTCTGAGCAAGCTCACTCTTCGGACCCCATAGGAAACACAGTAGAGTAGAAGAGTGCTCATTTCTGAAAAGCAGAGTGTGTTTCTTGTAAGGCGAGCTAGGGTTTGTTTCCTAGTCCTAAATGGAGTTGAATCACATGCAGTTTCTAGTCCTACGAACAAGAGTTGTTTTCTGGTAAGGAAAGTCACTATTGCGCTCCCATTGCCATACACAAGGCAAATAGCACTCGCGTCTTTTCCCAGCAAGTACAGTGTATTGGACTGAATAGGAGCTACTGTTCTTGTCAGTTTCCTAAGCAGAGTTGAACTAGATATGATCCGTGTGTGTAGGAAGCACAGTTCTTTTTTTACTGAGCAAGCTCACTTTTTGGACCCCATAGGAAACACAGTAGAGTAGAAGAGTGCTCTTTTCTCTAAAGCACAGTGTGTTTCTTGTAAGGCGAGCTCGCGTTTGTTTCCCAGTCCTAAATGGAGTTGAGTCACAGACAGTTTTTGTTCCTACGAACAAGAGTTGTTTTCTGGTAAGGAAAGTCACTATTGCGCTCCCATTGCCATACACAGGGCAAATAGCACTCGCGTCATTTCCCAGCAAGTACAGTGTATTGGACTGAATAAGAGCTACTGTTCTTGTCAGTTTCCTAAGCAGAGTTGAACTACATATGGTCCTTGTGTGTAGGAAGCACAGTTATTATGTTCTGAGCAAGCTCACTGTTCTGGCCCTATAGGAAACACACTAGAGTAGAAGAGTGCTCTTTTCTCTAAAGCAGAGTGTGTTTCTTGTAAGGCGAGCTCGCGTTTGTTTCCCAGTCCTAAATGGAGTTGAGTCACAGACAGTTTTTGGTCCTATGAGCAAGAGTTGTTTTCTGGTAAGAAGAGTCACTATTGCGCTCCAAATGCCATACACAGTGCAAATAGCACTCGCGTCTGTTCCCACCATGTACAGTGTATTGGACTGAAGAGGAGCTACTGTTCTTGTCAGTTTCCTAAGCAGAGTTGAACTAGATATGGTCCATGTGGGTAGGAAGCACAGTTCTTTTGTTCTGAGCAAGCTCACTGTTTGGACACCATAGGAAACACAGTAGAGTAGAAGAGTGCTCTTTTCTCAAAAGCAGAGTTGTTTCTTGTAAGGCGAGCTAGCGTTTGTTTCCCAGGCCTAAATGGAGTGGAATCACATGCAGTTTCTTGTCCTACGAGCAAGAGTTGTTTTATGGTAAGAATAGTCACTATTGCGTTGCCATTGCCATACACAGGACAAATAGCACTGGCGTCTGTTCCCAGCAAGTACAGTGTATTAGACTGAAGAGGATCTACTGTTCTTGTCAGGTTCCTAAGCAGAATTGAACTAGATATGGACGTGTGTGTAGGAAGCACAGTTCTTTTGTTCTGAGCAAGCTCACTCTTCGGACCCCATAGGAAACACAGTAGAGTAGAAGAGTGCTCATTTCTGAAGAGCAGAGTGTGTTTCTTGTAAGGCGAGCTAGGGTTTGTTTCCTAGTCCTAAATGGAGTTGAATCACATGCAGTTTCTAGTCCTACGAACAAGAGTTGTTTTCTGGTAAGGAAAGTCACTATTGTGCTCCCATTGCCATACACAAGGCAAATAGCACTCGCGTCTTTTCCCAGCAAGTACAGTGTATTGGACTGAATAGGAGCTACTGTTCTTGTCAGTTTCCTAAGCAGAGTTGAACTAGATATGATCCGTGTGTGTAGGAAGCACAGTTCTTTTGTTCTGAGCAAGCTCACTTTTTGGACCCCATAGGAAACACAGTAGAGAAGAAGAGTGCTCTTTTCTCTAAAGCAGAGTATGTTTCTTGTAAGGCGAGCTCGCGTTTGTTTCCCAGTCCTAAATGGATTTGAGTCACATGCAGTTTCTGGTCCTACCAGCAAGAGTTGTTTTCTGGTAAGAAGAGTCACTATTGTGCTCCAAATGCCATACACAGTGCAAATAGCACTCGCGTCTGTTCCAGGCATGTACAGTGTATTGGACTGAATATTAGCTACTGTTCTTGTCAGTTTCCTAAGCAGAGTTGAACTGGATATGGTCCATGTGTGTAGGAAGCACAGTTCTTTTGTTCTGAGCAAGCTCACTGTTTGGACCCCATAGGAAACACAGTAGAGTAGAAGAGTGCTCTTTTCTAAAAAGCAGAGAGTGTTTCTTGTAAGGCGAGCTAGCATTTGTTTCCCAGTCCTAAGTGGCGTTGAATCACATGCAGTTTGTGTTCCTACGAGCAAGAGTTGTTTTCTGGTAAGGAAAGTCACTATTGCGCTCTCTTTGCCATATACAGTGCAAATGGCACTGGCGTCTCTTCCCAGCAAGATCAGTGTATTGGACTGAAGAGGAGCTACTGTTCTTGTCAGTTTACTAAGCAGAGTTGAACTAGATATGATCCATGTGTGTAGGAAGCACAGTTCTTTTGTTCTAAGCAAGCTCACTGTTCTGGCCCTATAGGAAACACATTAGAGTAGAAGAGTGCTCTTTTCTCTAAAGCAGAGTGTGTTGCTTGTAAGGCGAGCTCACGTTTGTTTCCCACTCCTAAATGGATTTGAGTCCCATGCAGTTTATGGTCCTAAGAGCAAGAGTTGTTTTCTGGTAAGAAGAGTCACTATTGTGCTCCAAATGCCATACACAGTGCAAATAGCACTCGCGTCTATTCCCTACATGTACAGTGTATTGGACTGAATAGGAGCTACTGTTCTTGTCAGTTTCCTAAGCAGAGTTGAACTAGATATGGTCCATGTGTGTAGGAAGCACAGTTCTTTTGTTCTGAGCAAGCTCACTGTTTGGACCCCATAGGAAACACAGTAGAGTAGAAGAGTGCTCTTTTCTCAAAAGCAGAGTGTGTTTCTTGTAAGGCTAGCTAGCATTTGTTTCCCAGTCATAAATGGAGTTGAATCACATGCAGTTTGTGTTCCTACGAGCAAGAGTTTTTTTCTGGTAAGGAAAGTCACTATTGCGCTGTCATTGCCATACACAGTGCAAATAGCACTCGCGTCTGTTCCCAGCAAGTACAGTGTATGGGACTGAAGAGGAGTTACTGTTCTTGTCAGTTTCTTAAGCAGAGTTCAGCTAGATATGGCCCGTGTGTGTAGGAAGAACAGTTCTTATGTTCTGAGCAAGCTCACTGTTCTGGCCCTATAGGAAACACAGTAGAGTAGATGAGTGCTCTTTTCTCTAAAGCAGAGTGTGTTTCTTGTAAGGCGAGCTAGCGTTTGTTTACTAGTCCTAAATGGAGTTGAATCACATGCAGTTTCTGGTCCTACGAACAAGAGTTGTTTTCTGGTAAGGAAAGTCACATTGCACACCCATTGCCATACACAGTGCAAATAGCACTCACGTCTGTTCCCAGCAAGTACAGTGTATTGGACTGAATAGGTGCTATTGTTCTTGTCTGTTTCCTAAGCAGAGTTGAACTAGATATGGCCCGTGTGTGTAGGAAGCACAGTTCTTTTGTTCTGAGCAAGCTCACTGTTTGGACCCCATAGGAAACACAGTAGAGTAGAAGAGTGCTCTTTTCTCAAAAGCAGAGTGTGTTTCTTGTAAGGCGAGCTCGCGTTTGTTTCCCACTCCTAAATGGATTTGAGTCACATGCAGTTTATGGTCCTAAGAGCAAGAGTTGTTTTCTCGTAAGAAGAGTCACTATTGTGCTCCAAATGCCATACACAGTGCAAATAGCACTCGCGTCTGTTCCCTACATGTACAGTCTATTGGACTGAATAGGAGCTACTGTTCTTGTCAGTTTCCTAAGCAAAGTTGAACTAGATATGGTCCATGTGTGTAGGAAGCACAGTTCTTTTGTTCTGAGCAAGCTCACTGTTTGGACCCCATAGGAAACACAGTAGAGTAGAAGAGTGCTCTTTTCTCAAAAGCAGAGTGTGTTTCTTGTAAGGTGAGCTAGCATTTGTTTCCCAGTCATAAATGGAGTTGAATCACATGCAGTTTGTGTTCCTACGAGCAAGAGTTTTTTTCTGGTAAGGAAAGTCACTATTGCGCTGTCATTGCCATACACAGTGCAAATAGCACTCGCGTCTGTTCCCAGCAAGTACAGTGTATGGGACTGAAGAGGAGTTACTGTTCTTTTCAGTTTCTTAAGCAGAGTTCAGCTAGATATGGCCCGTGTGTGTAGGAAGAACAGTTCTTATGTTCTGAGCAAGCTCACTGTTCTGGCCCTATAGGAAACACAGTAGAGTAGATGAGTGCTCTTTTCTCTAAAGCAGAGTGTGTTTCTTGTAAGGCGAGCTAGCGTTTGTTTCCTAGTCCTAAATGGAGTTGAATCACATGCAGTTTCTGGTCCTACGAACAAGAGTTGTTTTCTGGTAAGGAAAGTCACATTGCGCACCCATTGCCATACACAGTGCAAATAGCACTCACGTCTGTTCCCAGCAAGTACAGTGTATTGGACTGAATAGGTGCTATTGTTCTTGTCTGTTTCCTAAGCAGAGTTGAACTAGATATGGCCCGTGTGTGTAGGAAGCACAGTTCTTTTGTTCTGAGCAAGCTCACTGTTTGTACCCCATAGGAAACACAGTAGAGTAGAAGAGTGCTCTTTTCTCTAAAGCAGAGTGTGTTTCTTGTAAGGCGAGCTAGCGTTTGTTTCGCAGTCCTAAATGGAGTTGAATCCCATGCAGTTTCTGGTCCTACAAGCAAGAGTTGTTTTCTGGTAAGAAGAGTCACTATTGTGCTCCAAATGCCATACACAATGCAAATAGCCCTCGCGTCTGTTCCAGGCATGTACAGTGTATTGGACTGAATAGGAGCTACTGTTCTTGTCAGTTTCCTAAGCAGAGTTGAACTAGATATGGTCCATGTGTGTAGGAAGCACAGTTCTTTTGTTCTGAGCAAGCTCACTGTTTGGACCCCATAGGAAACACAGTAGAGTAGAAGAGTGCTCTTTTCTAAAAAGCAGAGAGTGTTTCTTGTAAGGCGAGCTAGCATTTGTTTCCCAGTCCTAAGTGGCGTTGAATGACATGCAGTTTGTGTTCCTACGAGCAAGAGTTGTTTTCTGGTAAGGAAAGTCACTATTGTGCTCTCATTGCCATACACAGTGCAAATAGCACTGGTGTCTCTTCCCAGAAGTACAGTGTATTGGACTGAAGAGGAGCTACTGTTCTTGTCAGTTTACTAAGCAGAGTTGAACTAGATATGGTCCATGTGTGCAGGAAGCACAGTTCTTTTGTTCTGAGCAAGCTCACTGTTCTGGCCCCATAGGAAACACAGTAGAGTAGATGAGTGCTCTTTTCTCTAAAGCAGAGTTTGTTTCTTGTAAGGCGAGCTAGCGTTTGTTTCCCAGTCCTAAATGGAGTTGAATCCCATGCAGTTTCTGGTACTACGAGCAAGAGTTGTTTCCTGGTAAGAAGAGTCACTATTGTGTTCCAAATGCCATACACCGTGCAAATAGCACTCGCGTCTGTTCCCAGCATGTACAGTGTATTGGACTGAATAGGAGCTACTGTTCATGTCAGTTTCCTAAGCAGAGTTGAACTAGATATGGTCCATGTATGTAGGAAGCACAGTTCTTTTGTTCTGAGCAAGCTCAGTGTTTGGACCCCATAGGAAACACAGTAGAGTAGAAGAGTGCTCTTTTCTAAAAAGCAGAGAGTGTTTCTTGTAAGGCGAGCTAGCGTTTGTTTCCTAGTCCTAAATGGAGTTGAATCACATGCAATTTCTGGTCCTACGAACAAGAGTTGTTTTCTGGTAAGGAAAGTCACATTGCACACCCATTGCCATACACAGTGCAAATAGCACTCACGTCTGTTCCCAGCAAGTACAATGTATTGGACTGAATAGGTGCTATTGTTCTTGTCTGTTTCCTAAGCAGAGTTGAACTAGATATGGCCCGTGTGTGTAGGAAGCACAGTTCTTTTGTTCTGAGCAAGCTCACTGTTTGGACCCCATAGGAAACACAGTAGAGTAGAAGAGTGCTCTTTTCTCTAAAGCAGAGTGTGTTTCTTGTAAGGCGAGCTCGCGTTTGTTTCCCACTCCTAAATGGATTTGAGTCACATGCAGTTTATGGTCCTAAGAGCAAGAGTTGTTTTCTCGTAAGAAGAGTCACTATTGTGCTCCAAATGCCATACACAGTGCAAATAGCACTCGCGTCTGTTCCCTACATGTACAGTGTATTGGACTGAATAGGAGCTACTGTTCTTGTCAGTTTCCTAAGCAAAGTTGAACTAGATATGGTCCATGTGTGTAGGAAGCACAGTTCTTTTGTTCTGAGCAAGCTCACTGTTTGGACCCCATAGGAAACACAGTAGAGTAGAAGAGTGCTCTTTTCTCAAAAGCAGAGTGTGTTTCTTGTAAGGTGAGCTAGCATTTGTTTCCCAGTCATAAATGGAGTTGAATCACATGCAGTTTGTGTTCCTACGAGCAAGAGTTTTTTTCTGGTAAGGAAAGTCACTATTGCGCTGTCATTGCCATACACAGTGCAAATAGCACTCGCGTCTGTTCCCAGCAAGTACAGTGTATGGGACTGAAGAGGAGTTACTGTTCTTTTCAGTTTCTTAAGCAGAGTTCAGCTAGATATGGCCCGTGTGTGTAGGAAGAACAGTTCTTATGTTCTGAGCAAGCTCACTGTTCTGGCCCTATAGGAAACACAGTAGAGTAGATGAGTGCTCTTTTCTCTAAAGCAGAGTGTGTTTCTTGTAAGGCGAGCTAGCGTTTGTTTCCTAGTCCTAAATGGAGTTGAATCACATGCAGTTTCTGGTCCTACGAACAAGAGTTGTTTTCTGGTAAGGAAAGTCACATTGCGCACCCATTGCCATACACAGTGCAAATAGCACTCACGTCTGTTCCCAGCAAGTACAGTGTATTGGACTGAATAGGTGCTATTGTTCTTGTCTGTTTCCTAAGCAGAGTTGAACTAGATATGGCCCGTGTGTGTAGGAAGCACAGTTCTTTTGTTCTGAGCAAGCTCACTGTTTGTACCCCATAGGAAACACAGTAGAGTAGAAGAGTGCTCTTTTCTCTAAAGCAGAGTGTGTTTCTTGTAAGGCGAGCTAGCGTTTGTTTCGCAGTCCTAAATGGAGTTGAATCCCATGCAGTTTCTGGTACTATGAGCAAGAGTTGTTTTCTGGTAAGAAGAGTCACTATTGTGCTCCAAATGCCATACACAATGCAAATAGCCCTCGCGTCTGTTCCAGGCATGTACAGTGTATTGGACTGAATAGGAGCTACTGTTCTTGTCAGTTTCCTAAGCAGAGTTGAACTAGATATGGTCCATGTGTGTAGGAAGCACAGTTCTTTTGTTCTGAGCAAGCTCACTGTTTGGACCCCATAGGAAACACAGTAGAGTAGAAGAGTGCTCTTTTCTAAAAAGCAGAGAGTGTTTCTTGTAAGGCGAGCTAGCATTTGTTTCCCAGTCCTAAGTGGCGTTGAATGACATGCAGTTTGTGTTCCTACGAGCAAGAGTTGTTTTCTGGTAAGGAAAGTCACTATTGTGCTCTCATTGCCATACACAGTGCAAATAGCACTGGTGTCTCTTCCCAGAAGTACAGTGTATTGGACTGAAGAGGAGCTACTGTTCTTGTCAGTTTACTAAGCAGAGTTGAACTAGATATGGTCCATGTGTGCAGGAAGCACAGTTCTTTTGTTCTGAGCAAGCTCACTGTTCTGGCCCCATAGGAAACACAGTAGAGTAGATGAGTGCTCTTTTCTCTAAAGCAGAGTTTGTTTCTTGTAAGGCGAGCTAGCGTTTGTTTCCCAGTCCTAAATGGAGTTGAATCCCATGCAGTTTCTGGTACTACGAGCAAGAGTTGTTTCCTGGTAAGAAGAGTCACTATTGTGTTCCAAATGCCATACACCGTGCAAATAGCACTCGCGTCTGTTCCCAGCATGTACAGTGTATTGGACTGAATAGGAGCTACTGTTCATGTCAGTTTCCTAAGCAGAGTTGAACTAGATATGGTCCATGTATGTAGGAAGCACAGTTCTTTTGTTCTGAGCAAGCTCAGTGTTTGGACCCCATAGGAAACACAGTAGAGTAGAAGAGTGCTCTTTTCTAAAAAGCAGAGAGTGTTTCTTGTAAGGCGAGCTAGCATTTGTTTCCCAGTCCTAAATGGCGTTGAATCACATGCAGTTTGTGTTCCTACGAGCAAGAGTTGTTTTCTGGTAAGGAGAGTCACTATTGCGCTGTCATTGCCATACACAGTGCAAATAGCACTCGTGTCTGTTCCCAGCAAGTACAGTGTATCGGACTGAAGAGGAGCTACTGTTCTTGTCAGTTTCTTAAGCAGAGTTGAGCTAGATATGGCCCGTGTGTGTAGGAAGCACAGTTCTTATGTTCTGAGCAAGCTCACTGTTCTGGCCCTATAGGAAACACGGTAGAGTAGATGAGTGCTCTTTTCTCTAAAGCAGAGTGTGTTTCTTGTAAGTCGAGCTAGCGTTTGTTTACTAGTCCTAAATGGAGTTGAATCACATGCAGTTTCTGGTCCTACGAACAAGAGTTGTTTTCTGGTAAGGAAAGTCACATTGCGCACCCATTGCCATACACAGTGCAAATAGCACTCGTGTCTGTTCCCAGCAAGTACAGTGTATCGGACTGAAGAGGAGCTACTGTTCTTGTCAGTTTCTTAAGCAGAGTTGAGCTAGATATGGCCCGTGTGTGTAGGAAGCACAGTTCTTATGTTCTGAGCAAGCTCACTGTTCTGGCCCTATAGGAAACACAGTAGAGTAGATGAGTGCTCTTTTCTCTAAAGCAGAGTGTGTTTCTTGTAAGGCTAGCTAGCGTTTGTTTACTAGTCCTAAATGGAGTTGAATCACATGCAGTTTCTGGTCCTACGAACAAGAGTTGTTTTCTGGTAAGGAAAGTCACATTGCGCACCCATTGCCATACACAGTGCAAATAGCACTCGCGTCTGTTCCCAGCAAGTACAGTGTATTGGACTGAATAGGTGCTATTGTTCTTGTCTGTTTTCTAAGCAGAGTTGAAGTAGATATGGCCCGTGTGTGTAGGTAGCACAGTTCTTTTGTTCTGAGCAAGCTCACTGTTTGGACCCCATAGGAAACACAGTAGAGTAGAAGAGTGCTCTTTTCTCTAAAGCAGAGTGTGTTTCTTGTAAGGCGAGCTAGCGTTTGTTTCGCAGTCCTAAATGGAGTTGAATCCCATGCAGTTTCTGGTACTATGAGCAAGAGTTGTTTTCTGGTAAGAAGAGTCACTATTGTGCTCCAAATGCCATACACAGTGCAAATAGCACTCGCATCTGTTCCAGGCATGTACAGTGTATTGGACTGAATAGCAGCTACTGTTCTTGTCAGTTTCCTAAGCAGAGTTGAACTAGATATGGTCCATGTGTGTAGGAAGCACAGTTCTTTTTTTCTGAGCAAGCTCACTGTTTGGACCACATAGGAAACACAGTAGAGTAGAAGAGTGCTCTTTTCTAAAAAGCAGAGAGTGTTTCTTGTAAGGCGATCTAGCATTTGTTTCCCAGACCTAAGTGGCGTTAAATCACATGCAGTTTGTGTTCCTACGAGCAAGAGTTGTTTTCTGGTAAGGAAAGTCACTATTGCGCTCTCTTTGCCTTACACAGTGCAAATGGCACTGGCGTCTCTTCCGAGCAAGTACAGTGTATTGGACTGAAGAGGAGCTACTGTTCTTGTCAGTTTACTAAGCAGAGTTGAACTAGATATGGTCCATGTGTGTAGGATGCACAGTTCTTTTGTTCTGAGCAAGCTCACTGTTTGGACCCCATAGAAAACACAGTAGAGTAGAAGAGTGCTCTTTTCTCAAAAGCAGAGTGTGTTTCTTGTAAGGCGAGCTATCGTTTGTTTCCCAGGCCTAAATGGAGTGGAATCACATGCAGTATCTGGTCCTACGAGCAAGAGTTGTTTTATGGTAAGAATAGTCACTATTGCGCTGCCATTGCCATACACAGGACAAATAGCACTGGCGTCTGTTCCCAGCAAGTACAGTGTATTAGACTGAAGAGGATCTACTGTTCTTGTCAGGTTCCTAAGCAGAATTGAACTAGACATGGCCGTGTGTGTAGGAAGCACAGTTCTTTTGTTCTGAGCAAGCTCACTGTTTGGACCCCATAGGAAACACAGTAGAGTAGAAGAGTGCTCTTTTCTCTAAAGAAGAGTGTGTTTCTTGTAAGGCGAGCTAGCGTTTGTTTCGCAGTCCTAAATGGAGTTGAATCCCATGCAGTTTCTGGTACTACGAACAAGAGTTGTTTTCTGGTAAGAAGAGTCACTATTGTGTTCCAAATGCCATACACAGTGCAAATAGCACTCGCATCTGTTCCAGGCATGTACAGTGTATTGGACTGAATAGGAGCTACTGTTCTTGTCAGTTTCCTAAGCGGAGTTGAACTAGAAATGGTCCATGTGTGTAGGAAGCACAGTTCTTTTGTTCTGAGCCAGCTCACTGTTTGGACCCCATAGGAAACACAGTAGAGTAGAAGAGTGCTCTTTTCTAAAAAGCAGAGAGTGTTTCTTGTAAGGCAAGCTAGCATTTGTTTCCCAGTCCTAAGTGGCGTTGAATCACATGCAGTTTGTGTTCCTACGAGCAAGAGTTGTTTTCTGGTAAGGAAAGTGACTATTGCGCTCTCATTGCCATACACAGTGCAAATAGCACTCGCGTCTCTTCCCAGAAGTACAGTGTATTGGACTGAATAGGAGCTACTGTTCTTGTCAGTTTCCTAAGCAGAGTTGAACTAGATATGGTCCATGTGTGTAGGAAGCACAGTTCTTTTGTTCTGAGCAAGCTCACTGTTCTGGCCCTATAGGAAACACAGTAGAGTAGAAGAGTGCTCTTTTCTCTAAAGCAGAGTGCGTTTCTTGTAAGGCGAGCTCGCGTTTGTTTCCCAGTCCTAAATGGAGTTGAGTCACAGACAGTTTTTGGTCCTACGAACAAGAGTTGTTTTCTGGTAAGGAAAGTCACTATTGCGCTCCCATTGCCATACACAGGGCAAATAGCACTCGCGTCATTTCCCAGCAAGTACAGTGTATTGGACTGAATAGGAGCTACTGTTCTTGTCAGTTTCCTAAGCAGAGTTGAACTACATATGGTCCTTGTGTGTAGGAAGCACAGTTACTATGTTCTGAGCAAGCTCACTGTTCTGGCCCTATAGGAAACACACTACAGTAGAAGAGTGCTCTTTTCTCTAAAGCAGAGTGTGTTTCTTGTAAGGCGAGCTCGCGTTTGTTTCCCAATCCTAAATGGAGTTGAGTCACAGACAGTTTTTGGTCCTACGAGCAAGAGTTGTTTTCTGGTAAGAAGAGTCACTATTGCGCTCCAAATGCCATACACAGTGCAAATAGCACTCGCGTCTGTTCCCACCATGTACAGTGTATTGGACTGAAGAGGAGCTACTGTTCTTGTCAGTTTCCTAAGCAGAGTTGAACTAGATATGGTCCATGTGTGTAGGAAGCACAGTTCTTTTGTTCTGAGCAAGCTCACTGTTTGGACCCCATAGGAAACACAGAAGAGTAGAAGAGTGCTCTTTTCTCAAACGCAGAGTTGTTTCTTGTAAGGCGAGCTAGCGTTTGTTTCCCAGTCCTAAATGGAGTGGAATCACATGCAGTTTCTTGTCCTACGAGCAAGAGTTGTTTTATGGTAAGAATAGTCACTATTGCGCTGCCATTGCCATACACAGGACAAATAGCACTGGCGTCCGTTCCCAGCAAGTACAGTGTATTAGACTGAAGAGGATCTACTGTTCTTGTCAGGTTCCTAAGCAGAATTGAACTAGATATGGACGAGTGTGTAGGAAGCACAGTTCTTTTGTTCTGAGCAAGCTCACTCTTCGGACCCCATAGGAAACACAGTAGAGTAGAAGAGTGCTCATTTCTGAAAAGCAGAGTGTGTTTCTTGTAAGGCGAGCTAGGGTTTGTTTCCTAGTCCTAAATGGAGTTGAATCACATGCAGTTTCTAGTCCTACGAACAAGAGTTGTTTTCTGGTAAGGAAAGTCACTATTGCGCTCCCATTGCCATACACAAGGCAAATAGCACTCGCGTCTTTTCCCAGCAAGTACAGTGTATTGGACTGAATAGGAGCTACTGTTCTTGTCAGTTTCCTAAGCAGAGTTGAACTAGATATGATCCGTGTGTGTAGGAAGCACAGTTCTTTTTTTACTGAGCAAGCTCACTTTTTGGACCCCATAGGAAACACAGTAGAGTAGAAGAGTGCTCTTTTCTCTAAAGCAGAGTGTGTTTCTTGTAAGGCGAGCTCGCGTTTGTTTCCCAGTCCTAAATGGAGTTGAGTCACAGACAGTTTTTGTTCCTACGAACAAGAGTTGTTTTCTGGTAAGGAAAGTCACTATTGCGCTCCCATTGCCATACACAGGGCAAATAGCACTCGCGTCATTTCCCAGCAAGTACAGTGTATTGGACTGAATAAGAGCTACTGTTCTTGTCAGTTTCCTAAGCAGAGTTGAACTACATATGGTCCTTGTGTGTAGGAAGCACAGTTATTATGTTCTGAGCAAGCTCACTGTTCTGGCCCTATAGGAAACACACTAGAGTAGAAGAGTGCTCTTTTCTCTAAAGCAGAGTGTGTTTCTTGTAAGGCGAGCTCGCGTTTGTTTCCCAGTCCTAAATGGAGTTGAGTCACAGACAGTTTTTGGTCCTATGAGCAAGAGTTGTTTTCTGGTAAGAAGAGTCACTATTGCGCTCCAAATGCCATACACAGTGCAAATAGCACTCGCGTCTGTTCCCACCATGTACAGTGTATTGGACTAAAGAGGAGCTACTGTTCTTGTCAGTTTCCTAAGCAGAGTTGAACTAGATATGGTCCATGTATGTAGGAAGCACAGTTCTTTTGTTCTGAGCAAGCTCACTGTTTGGACACCATAGGAAACACAGTAGAGTAGAAGAGTGCTCTTTTCTCAAAAGCAGAGTTTTTCTTGTAAGGCGAGCTAGCGTTTGTTTCCCAGGCCTAAATGGAGTGGAATCACATGCAGTTTCTTGTCCTACGAGCAAGAGTTGTTTTATGGTAAGAATAGTCACTATTGCGTTGCCATTGCCATACACAGGACAAATAGCACTGGCGTCTGTTCCCAGCAAGTACAGTGTATTAGACTGAAGAGGATCTACTGTTCTTGTCAGGTTCCTAAGCAGAATAGAACTAGATATGGACGTGTGTGTAGGAAGCACAGTTCTTTTGTTCTGAGCAAGCTCACTCTTCGGACCCCATAGGAAACACAGTAGAGTAGAAGAGTGCTCATTTCTGAAGAGCAGAGTGTGTTTCTTGTAAGGCGAGCTAGGGTTTGTTTCCTAGTCCTAAATGGAGTTGAATCACATGCAGTTTCTAGTCCTACGAACAAGAGTTGTTTTCTGGTAAGGAAAGTCACTATTGTGCTCCCATTGCCATACACAAGGCAAATAGCACTCGCGTCTTTTCCCAGCAAGTACAGTGTATTGGACTGAATAGGAGCTACTGTTCTTGTCAGTTTACTAAGCAGAGTTGAACTACATATGGTCCTTGTGTGTAGGAAGCACAGTTATTATGTTCTGAGCAAGCTCACTGTTCTGGCCTTAAAGGAAACACAGTAGAGTAGAAGAGTGCTCTTTTCTTTAAAGCAGAGTATGTTTCTTGTAAGGCGAGCTCGCGTTTGTTTCCCAGTCCTAAATGGAGTTGAGTCACATGCAGTTTTTGGTCCTACGAGCAAGAGTTGTTTTATGGTAAGAAGAGTAACTATTGTGCTCCAAATGCCATACACAGTGCAAATAGCACTCGCATCTGTTCCCAGCAAGTACAGTGTATTGGACTGAATAGGAGCTACTGTTCTTGTCAGTTTCCTAAGCAGAGTTGAACTAGATATGATCCGTGTGTGTAGGAAGCACAGTTCTTTTGTTCTGAGCAAGCTCACTTTTTGGACCCCATAGGAAACACAGTAGAGAAGAAGAGTGCTCTTTTCTCTAAAGCAGAGTATGTTTCTTGTAAGGCGAGCTCGCGTTTGTTTCCCAGTCCTAAATGGATTTGAGTCACATGCAGTTTCTGGTCCTACGAGCAAGAGTTGTTTTCTGGTAAGAAGAGTCACTATTGTGCTCCAAATGCCGTACACAGTGCAAATAGCACTCGCGTCTGTTCCAGGCATGTACAGTGTATTGGACTGAATATTAGCTACTGTTCTTGTCAGTTTCCTAAGCAGAGTTGAACTGGATATGGTCCATGTGTGTAGGAAGCACAGTTCTTTTGTTCTGAGCAAGCTCACTGTTTGGACCCCATAGGAAACACAGTAGAGTAGAAGAGTGCTCTTTTCTAAAAAGCAGAGCGTGTTTCATGTAAGGCGAGCTAGCATTTGTTTCCCAGTCCTAAACGGAGTTGAATCACATGCAGTTTGTGTTCCTACGAGCAAGAGTTGTTTTCTGGTAAGGAAAGTCACTATTGCGCTCTCTTTGCCATATACAGTGCAAATGGCACTGGCGTCTCTTCCCAGCAAGATCAGTGTATTGGACTGAAGAGGAGCTACTGTTCTTGTCAGTTTCCTAAGCAGAGTTGAACTAGATATGGTCCATGTGTGTAGGAAGCACAGTTCTTTTGTTCTAAGCAAGCTCACTGTTCTGGCCCTATAGGAAACACATTAGAGTAGAAGAGTGCTCTTTTCTCTAAAGCAGAGTGTGTTGCTTGTAAGGCGAGCTCACGTTTGTTTCCCACTCCTAAATGGATTTGAGTCCCATGCAGTTTATGGTCCTAAGAGCAAGAGTTGTTTTCTGGTAAGAAGAGTCACTATTGTGCTCCAAATGCCATACACAGTGCAAATAGCACTCGCGTCTATTCCCTACATGTACAGTGTATTGGACTGAATAGGAGCTACTGTTCTTGTCAGTTTCCTAAGCAGAGTTGAACTAGATATGGTCCATGTGTGTAGGAAGCACAGTTCTTTTGTTCTGAGCAAGCTCACTGTTTGGACCCCATAGGAAACACAGTAGAGTAGAAGAGTGCTCTTTTCTCAAAAGCAGAGTGTGTTTCTTGTAAGGCTAGCTAGCATTTGTTTCCCAGTCATAAATGGAGTTAAATCACATGCAGTTTGTGTTCCTACGAGCAAGAGTTGTTTTCTGGTAAGGAAAGTCACTATTGCGCTGTCATTGCCATACACAGTGCAAATAGCACTCGCGTCTGTTCCCAGCAAGTACAGTGTATCAGACTGAAGAGGAGTTACTGTTCTTGTCAGTTTCTTAAGCAGAGTTCAGCTAGATATGGCCCGTGTGTGTAGGAAGAACAGTTCTTATATTCTGAGCAAGCTCACTGTTCTGGCCCTATAGGAAACACAGTAGAGTAGATGAGTGCTCTTTTCTCTAAAGCAGAGTGTGTTTCTTGTAAGGCGAGCTAGCGTTTGTTTCCTAGTCCTAAATGGAGTTGAATCACATGCAGTTTCTGGTCCTACGAACAAGAGTTATTTTCTGGTAAGGAAAGTCACATTGCGCACCCATTGCCATACACAGTGCAAATAGCACTCACGTCTGTTCCCAGCAAGTACAGTGTATTGGACTGAATAGGTGCTATTGTTCTTGTCTGTTTCCTAAGCAGAGTTGAACTAGATATGGCCCGTGTGTGTAGGAAGCACAGTTCTTTTGTTCTGAGCAAGCTCACTGTTTGTACCCCATAGGAAACACAGTAGAGTAGAAGAGTGCTCTTTTCTCTAAAGCAGAGTGTGTTTCTTGTAAGGCGAGCTAGCGTTTGTTTCGCAGTCCTAAATGGAGTTGAATCCCATGCAGTTTCTGGTACTATGAGCAAGAGTTGTTTTCTGGTAAGAAGAGTCACTATTGTGCTCCAAATGCCATACACAATGCAAATAGCCCTCGCGTCTGTTCCAGGCATGTACAGTGTATTGGACTGAATAGGAGCTACTGTTCTTTTCAGTTTCCTAAGCATTGTTGAACTAGATATGGTCCATGTACGTAGGAAGCACAGTTCTTTTGTTCTGAGCAAGCTCAGTGTTTGGACCCCATAGGAAACACAGTAGAGTAGAAGAGTGCTCTTTTCTAAAAAGCAGAGAGTGTTTCTTGTAAGGCGATCTAGCATTTGTTTCCCAGACCTAAGTGGCGTTAAATCACATGCAGTTTGTGTTCCTACGAGCAAGAGTTGTTTTCTGGTAAGGAAAGTCACTATTGCGCTCTCTTTGCCTTACACAGTGCAAATGGCACTGGCGTCTCTTCCGAGCAAGTACAGTGTATTGGACTGAAGAGGAGCTACTGTTCTTGTCAGTTTACTAAGCAGAGTTGAACTAGATATGGTCCATGTGTGTAGGATGCACAGTTCTTTTGTTCTGAGCAAGCTCACTGTTTGGACCCCATAGAAAACACAGTAGAGTAGAAGAGTGCTCTTTTCTCAAAAGCAGAGTGTGTTTCTTGTAAGGCGAGCTATCGTTTGTTTCCCAGGCCTAAATGGAGTGGAATCACATGCAGTATCTGGTCCTACGAGCAAGAGTTGTTTTATGGTAAGAATAGTCACTATTGCGCTGCCATTGCCATACACAGGGCAAATAGCACTCGCGTCTTTTCCCAGCAAGTACAGTGTATTGGACTGAATAGGAGCTACTGTTCTTGTCAGTTTACTAAGCAGAGTTGAACTACATATGGTCCTTGTGTGTAGGAAGCACAGTTATTATGTTCTGAGCAAGCTTACTGTTCTGGCCCTATAGGAAACACAGTAGAGTAGAAGAGTGCTCTTTTCTCAAAAGCAGAGTGTGTTTCTTGTAAGGCGAGCTAGGGTTTGTTTCCCAGTCCTAAATGGAGTTGAGTCACATGCAGTTTTTGGTCCTACAAGCAAGAGTTGTTTAATGGTAAGAAGAATCACTATTGTGCTTCAAATGCCATACACAGTGCAAATAGCACTCGCATCTGTTCCCAGCAAGTACAGTGTATTGGACTTAATAGGAGCTACTGTTCTTGTCAGTTTCCTAAGCAGAGTTGAACTAGATATGATCCGTGTGTGTAGGAAGCACAGTTCTTTTGTTCTGAGCAAGCTCACTTTTTGGACCCCATAGGAAACACAGTAGAGTAGAAGAGTGCTCTTTTCTCTAAAGCAGAGTGTGTTTCTTGTAAGGGAAGCTAGCGTTTGTTTCCCAGTCCTAAAGGGAGTTGAGTCACATGCAGTTTTTTGTCCTACGAGCAAGAGTTGTTTTCTGGTAAGACGAGTCACTATTGTGCTCCAATGCCATACACAGTGCAAATAGCACTCGCGTCTGTTCCCCGCAAGTATAGTGTATCGGACTGAAGAGGAGCTATTGTTCTTGTCAGTTTCCTAAGCAGAGTTGAACTAGGCATGGCCCGTGTGTAGGAAGCACAGTTCTTTTGTTCTGAGCAAGATCACTGTTCTGGCCCTATAGGAAACACAATAGAATAGAAGAGTGCTCTTTTCCCTAAAGCAGAGTGTGTTTCTTGTAAGGCGAGCTAACGTTTGTTTCCCAGTCCTAAATGGAGTTGAATCACATGCAGTTTCTAATCCTACGAGCAAGGGTTGTTTTATGGTAAGAAGAGTCACTATTGCGCTGCCATTGCCATACACAGGACAAATAGCCCTGGCGTCTGTTCCCAGCAAGTACAGTGTTTTGGACTGAAGAGGATCTACTGTTCTTGTCAGGTTCTTAAGCAGAATTGAACTAGATATGGCCGTGTGTGTAGGAAGCACAGTTCTTTTCTTCTGAGCAAGCTCACTGTTCGGACCCCATAGGAAACACAGTAGAGTAGAAGAGTGCTCTTTTCTCAAAAGCAGAGTGTGTTTCTTGTAAGTCGAGCTAGCATTTGTTTCCCAGTCCTAAATGGAGTTGAGTCACATGCAGTTTTTTGTCCTACGAGCAAGAGTTGTTTTCTGGTAAGAAGAGTCACTATTGTGCTCCAATGCCATACACAGTGCAAATAGCACTCGCGTCTGTTCCCCGCAATACAGTGTATCAGACTGAAGAGGAGCTACTGTTCTTGTTTGTTTCCTAAGCAGAGTTGAACTAGATATGGCCCGTGTGTGTAGAAAGCACAGTTCTTTTGTTCTGAGCAAGCTCACTGTTTGGACCCCATAGGAAACACAGTAGAGTAGAAAAGGGCTCTTTTCTCAAAAGCAGAATGTGTTTCTTGTAAGGCGAGCTAGCATTTGTTTCCCAGTCCTAAATGGAGTTGAATCACATGCAGTTTCTGCTCCTACGAGCAAGAGTTGTTTTCTGGTAAGGAAAGTCACTATTGCGCTCCCATTGCCATACACAGTACAAATAGCACTCGTGTCTGTTCCCTGCAAGTAGAGTGTATCGGACTGAAGAGGAGCTACTGTTCTTGTCAGTTTCCTAAGCAGAGTTGAAATAGTTATGGCCCGTGTGTGTAGGAAGCACCGTTCTTATGTTCTGAGCAAGCTCACTGTTCTGTCCCTATAGGAAACACAATAGAGTAGAAGAGTGCTCTTTTTCCTAAAGCAGAGTGTGTTTCTTGTAAGGCGAGCTAGCGTTTGTTTCCCAGTCCTAAATGGAGATGAATCACATGCAGTTTCTAGTCCTACGAGCAAGAGTTGTTTTATGGTAAGAAGAGTCACTATTGCACTGCCATTGCCATACACAGGACAAATAGCACTGGCGTTTGTTCCCAGCAAGTACAGTGTATTGTACAGAAGAGGATCTACTGTTCTTGTCAGGTTCCTAAGCAGAATTGAACTAGATATGGCCGTGTGTGTAGGAAGCACAGTCTTAATGTTTGATCAAGTTCAATCTTCTGGCTCTATAGGAAACACAGTAGAGTAGAAGAGTGCTCTTTTCTCAAAAGCAGAGTGTGTTTCTCGGAAGTTGAGCTAGCGTTTGTTTCCTAGTCCTAAATGGAGTTGAGTCACATGCACTTTTTTGTCCTACGAGCAAGAGTTGTTTTCTGGTAAGACAAGTCAGTATTGTGCTCCAATTGCCATACACAGTGCAAATAGCACTCGTGTCTGTTCCCTGCAAGTACAGTGTATTGGAAGGAAGAGGAGCTATTGTTCTTGTCAGTTTCCTAAGCAGAGTTGAACTAGATATGGCCCATGTGTGTAGGAAGCACAGTTCTTTTGTTCTGAGCAAGCTCACTGTTCGGACCCCATAGGAAACACAGTACAGTAGAAGAGTGCTCTTTTCTGTAAAGCAGAGTGTGTTTCTTGTAAGGCGAGCTAGCATTTGTTTCCCAGTCCTAAATGGAGTTGAATCACATGCAGTTTCTGGTCCTACGAGCAAGAGTTGTTTTCTGGTAGGAATGTCACTATTGCGCTCCCATTGCCATACACAGTGCAAATATCACTCGAGTCTGTTCCCAGCAAGTACAGTGTATCAGACTGAAGAGGAGCTACTGTTCTTGTCAGTTTCCTAAGCAGAGTTGAACTAGTTATGGCCCGTGTGTGGGAAGCACAGTTCTTTTGTTCTGAGCAAGCTCACTGTTCTGGCCCTATAGGAAACACAATAGAGTAGAAGAGTGCTCTTTTCCCTAAAGCAGAGTGTGTTTCTTGTAAGGCGAGCTAGCGTTTGTTTCCCAGTCCTAAATGGAGTTGAATCACATGCAGATTCTAGTCCTACGAGCAAGAGTTGTTTTATGGTAAGAAGATTCACTATTGCGCTCCCATTGCCCTACACAAGGCAAATAGCACTCGCGTCTTTTCCCAGCAAGTACAGTGTATTGGACTGAATAGAGGCTACTGTTCTTGTCAGTTTACTAAGCAGAGTTGAACTAGATATGGTCCGTGTGTGTAGGAAGCACAGTTCTTTTGTTCTGAGCAAGCTCACTGTTCTGGCCCTATAGGAAACACATTAGAGTAGGAGAGTGCTCTTTTCTCTAAAGCAGAGTGTGTTGCTTGTAAGGCGAGCTCACGTTTGTTTCCCACTCCTAAATGGATTTGAGTCCCATGCAGTTTATGGTCCTAAGAGCAAGAGTTGTTTTCTGGTAAGAAGAGTCACTATTGTGCTCCAAATGCCATACACAGTGCAAATAGCACTCGCGTCTATTCCCTACATGTACAGTGTATTGGACTGAATAGGAGCTACTGTTCTTGTCAGTTTCCTAAGCAGAGTTGAACTAGATATGGTCCATGTGTGTAGGAAGCACAGTTCTTTTGTTCTGAGCAAGCTCACTGTTTGGACCCCATAGGAAACACAGTAGAGTAGAAGAGTGCTCTTTTCTCAAAAGCAGAGTGTGTTTCTTGTAAGGCTAGCTAGCATTTGTTTCCCAGTCATAAATGGAGTTGAATCACATGCAGTTTGTGTTCCTACGAGCAAGAGTTGTTTTCTGGTAAGGAAAGTCACTATTGCGCTGTCATTGCCATACACAGTGCAAATAGCACTCGCGTCTGTTCCCAGCAAGTACAATGTATCAGACTGAAGAGGAGTTACTGTTCTTGTCAGTTTCTTAAGCAGAGTTCAGCTAGATATGGCCCGTGTGTGCAGGAAGAACAGTTCTTATATTCTGAGCAAGCTCACTGTTCTGGCCCTATAGGAAACACAGTAGAGTAGATGAGTGCTCTTTTCTCTAAAGCAGAGTGTGTTTCTTGTAAGGCGAGCTAGCGTTTGTTTCCTAGTCCTAAATGGAGTTGAATCACATGCAGTTTCTGGTCCTACGAACAAGAGTTGTTTTCTGGTAAGGAAAGTCACATTGCGCACCCATTGCCATACACAGTGCAAATAGCACTCACGTCTGTTCCCAGCAAGTACAGTGTATTGGACTGAATAGGTGCTATTGTTCTTGTCTGTTTCCTAAGCAGAGTTGAACTAGATATGGCCCGTGTGTGTAGGAAGCACAGTTCTTTTGTTCTGAGCAAGCTCACTGTTTGTACCCCATAGGAAACACAGTAGAGTAGAAGAGTGCTCTTTTCTCTAAAGCAGAGTGTGTTTCTTGTAAGGCGAGCTAGCGTTTGTTTCGCAGTCCTAAATGGAGTTGAATCCCATGCAGTTTCTGGTACTATGAGCAAGAGTTGTTTTCTGGTAAGAAGAGTCACTATTGTGCTCCAAATGCCATACACAATGCAAATAGCCCTCGCGTCTGTTCCAGGCATGTACAGTGTATTGGACTGAATAGGAGCTACTGTTCTTTTCAGTTTCCTAAGCATTGTTGAACTAGATATGGTCCATGTACGTAGGAAGCACAGTTCTTTTGTTCTGAGCAAGCTCAGTGTTTGGACCCCATAGGAAACACAGTAGAGTAGAAGAGTGCTCTTTTCTAAAATGCAGAGAGTGTTTCTTGTAAGGCGAGCTAGCATTTGTTTCCCAGTCCTAAATGGCGTTGAATCACATGCAGTTTGTGTTCCTACGAGCAAGAGTTTTTTTCTGGTAAGGAGAGTCACTATTGCGCTGTCATTGCCATACACAGTGCAAATAGCACTCGTGTCTGTTCCCAGCAAGTACAGTGTATCGGACTGAAGAGGAGCTACTGTTCTTGTCAGTTTCTTAAGCAGAGTTGAGCTAGATATGGCCCGTGTGTGTAGGAAGCACAGTTCTTATGTTCTGAGCAAGCTCACTGTTCTGGCCCTATAGGAAACACAGTAGAGTAGATGAGTGCTCTTTTCTCTAAAGCAGAGTGTGTTTCTTGTAAGTCGAGCTAGCGTTTGTTTACTAGTCCTAAATGGAGTTGAATCACATGCAGTTTCTGGTCCTACGAACAAGAGTTGTTTTCTGGTAAGGAAAGTCAATTGCGCACCCATTGCCATACACAGTGCAAATAGCACTCGTGTCTGTTCCCAGCAAGTACAGTGTATCGGACTGAAGAGGAGCTACTGTTCTTGTCAGTTTCTTAAGCAGAGTTGAGCTAGATATGGCCCGTGTGTGTAGGAAGCACAGTTCTTATGTTCTGAGCAAGCTCACTGTTCTGGCCCTATAGGAAACACAGTAGAGTAGATGAGTGCTCTTTTCTCTAAAGCAGAGTGTGTTTCTTGTAAGGCTAGCTAGCGTTTGTTTACTAGTCCTAAATGGAGTTGAATCACATGCAGTTTCTGGTCCTACGAACAAGAGTTGTTTTCTGGTAAGGAAAGTCACATTGCGCACCCATTGCCATACACAGTGCAAATAGCACTCGCGTCTGTTCCCAGCAAGTACAGTGTATTGGACTGAATAGGTGCTATTGTTCTTGTCTGTTTTCTAAGCAGAGTTGAAGTAGATATGGCCCGTGTGTGTAGGTAGCACAGTTCTTTTGTTCTGAGCAAGCTCACTGTTTGGACCCCATAGGAAACACAGTAGAGTAGAAGAGTGCTCTTTTCTCTAAAGCAGAGTGTGTTTCTTGTAAGGCGAGCTAGCGTTTGTTTCGCAGTCCTAAATGGAGTTGAATCCCATGCAGTTTCTGGTACTATGAGCAAGAGTTGTTTTCTGGTAAGAAGAGTCACTATTGTGCTCCAAATGCCATACACAGTGCAAATAGCACTCGCATCTGTTCCAGGCATGTACAGTGTATTGGACTGAATAGCAGCTACTGTTCTTGTCAGTTTCCTAAGCAGAGTTGAACTAGATATGGTCCATGTGTGTAGGAAGCACAGTTCTTTTGTTCTGAGCAAGCTCACTGTTTGGACCACATAGGAAACACAGTAGAGTAGAAGAGTGCTCTTTTCTAAAAAGCAGAGAGTGTTTCTTGTAAGGCGATCTAGCATTTGTTTCCCAGACCTAAGTGGCGTTAAATCACATGCAGTTTGTGTTCCTACGAGCAAGAGTTGTTTTCTGGTAAGGAAAGTCACTATTGCGCTCTCTTTGCCTTACACAGTGCAAATGGCACTGGCGTCTCTTCCGAGCAAGTACAGTGTATTGGACTGAAGAGGAGCTACTGTTCTTGTCAGTTTACTAAGCAGAGTTGAACTAGATATGGTCCATGTGTGTAGGATGCACAGTTCTTTTGTTCTGAGCAAGCTCACTGTTTGGACCCCATAGAAAACACAGTAGAGTAGAAGAGTGCTCTTTTCTCAAAAGCAGAGTGTGTTTCTTGTAAGGCGAGCTATCGTTTGTTTCCCAGGCCTAAATGGAGTGGAATCACATGCAGTATCTGGTCCTACGAGCAAGAGTTGTTTTATGGTAAGAATAGTCACTATTGCGCTGCCATTGCCATACACAGGACAAATAGCACTGGCGTCTGTTCCCAGCAATTACAGTGTATTAGACTGAAGAGGATCTACTGTTCTTGTCAAGTTCCTAAGCAGAATTGAACTAGATATGGCCGTGTGTGTAGGAAGCACAGTTCTTTTGTTCTGAGCAAGCTCACTGTTCGGACCCCTTAGGAAACACAGTAGAGTAGAAGAGTGCTCATTTCTGAAAAGCAGAGTGTGTTTCTTGTAAGGCAAACTAGGGTTTGTTTCCTAGTCCTAAATGGAGTTGAATCACATGCAGCTTCTAGTCCTATGAACAAGAGTTGTTTTCTGGTAAGGAAAGTCACTATTGCGCTCCCATTGCCATACACAGGGCAAATAGCACTCGCGTCTTTTCCCAGCAAGTACAGTGTATTGGACTGAATAGGAGCTACTGTTCTTGTCAGTTTACTAAGCAGAGTTGAACTACATATGGTCCTTGTGTGTAGGAAGCACAGTTATTATGTTCTGAGCAAGCTTACTGTTCTGGCCCTATAGGAAACACAGTAGAGTAGAAGAGTGCTCTTTTCTCAAAAGCAGAGTGTGTTTCTTGTAAGGCGAGCTAGGGTTTGTTTCCCAGTCCTAAATGGAGTTGAGTCACATGCAGTTTTTGGTCCTACAAGCAAGAGTTGTTTAATGGTAAGAAGAATCACTATTGTGCTTCAAATGCCATACACAGTGCAAATAGCACTCGCATCTGTTCCCAGCAAGTACAGTGTATTGGACTGAATAGGAGCTACTGTTCTTGTCAGTTTCCTAAGCAGAGTTGAACTAGATATGATCCGTGTGTGTAGGAAGCACAGTTCTTTTGTTCTGAGCAAGCTCACTTTTTGGACCCCATAGGAAACACAGTAGAGTAGAAGAGTGCTCTTTTCTCTAAAGCAGAGTGTGTTTCTTGTAAGGGAAGCTAGCGTTTGTTTCCCAGTCCTAAAGGGAGTTGAGTCACATGCAGTTTTTTGTCCTACGAGCAAGAGTTGTTTTCTGGTAAGACGAGTCACTATTGTGCTCCAATGCCATACACAGTGCAAATAGCACTCGCGTCTGTTCCCCGCAAGTATAGTGTATCGGACTGAAGAGGAGCTATTGTTCTTGTCAGTTTCCTAAGCAGAGTTGAACTAGGCATGGCCCGTGTGTAGGAAGCACAGTTCTTTTGTTCTGAGCAAGATCACTGTTCTGGCCCTATAGGAAACACAATAGAATAGAAGAGTGCTCTTTTCCCTAAAGCAGAGTGTGTTTCTTGTAAGGCGAGCTAACGTTTGTTTCCCAGTCCTAAATGGAGTTGAATCACATGCAGTTTCTAATCCTACGAGCAAGGGTTGTTTTATGGTAAGAAGAGTCACTATTGCGCTGCCATTGCCATACACAGGACAAATAGCCCTGGCGTCTGTTCCCAGCAAGTACAGTGTTTTGGACTGAAGAGGATCTACTGTTCTTGTCAGGTTCTTAAGCAGAATTGAACTAGATATGGCCGTGTGTGTAGGAAGCACAGTTCTTTTCTTCTGAGCAAGCTCACTGTTCGGACCCCATAGGAAACACAGTAGAGTAGAAGAGTGCTCTTTTCTCTAAAGCAGAGTGTGTTTCTTGTAAGTCGAGCTAGCATTTGTTTCCCAGTCCTAAATGGAGTTGAGTCACATGCAGTTTTTTGTCCTACGAGCAAGAGTTGTTTTCTGGTAAGAAGAGTCACTATTGTGCTCCAATGCCATACACAGTGCAAATAGCACTCGCGTCTGTTCCCCGCAATACAGTGTATCAGACTGAAGAGGAGCTACTGTTCTTGTTTGTTTCCTAAGCAGAGTTGAACTAGATATGGCCCGTGTGTGTAGAAAGCACAGTTCTTTTGTTCTGAGCAAGATCACTGTTCTGGCCCTATAGGAAACACAATAGAATAGAAGAGTGCTCTTTTCCCTAAAGCAGAGTGTGTTTCTTGTAAGGCGAGCTAACGTTTGTTTCCCAGTCCTAAATGGAGTTGAATCACATGCAGTTTCTAATCCTACGAGCAAGGGTTGTTTTATGGTAAGAAGAGTCACTATTGCGCTGCCATTGCCATACACAGGACAAATAGCCCTGGCGTCTGTTCCCAGCAAGTACAGTGTTTTGGACTGAAGAGGATCTACTGTTCTTGTCAGGTTCTTAAGCAGAATTGAACTAGATATGGCCGTGTGTGTAGGAAGCACAGTTCTTTTCTTCTGAGCAAGCTCACTGTTCGGACCCCATAGGAAACACAGTAGAGTAGAAGAGTGCTCTTTTCTCAAAAGCAGAGTGTGTTTCTTGTAAGTCGAGCTAGCATTTGTTTCCCAGTCCTAAATGGAGTTGAGTCACATGCAGTTTTTTGTCCTACGAGCAAGAGTTGTTTTCTGGTAAGAAGAGTCACTATTGTGCTCCAATGCCATACACAGTGCAAATAGCACTCGCGTCTGTTCCCCGCAATACAGTGTATCAGACTGAAGAGGAGCTACTGTTCTTGTTTGTTTCCTAAGCAGAGTTGAACTAGATATGGCCCGTGTGTGTAGAAAGCACAGTTCTTTTGTTCTGAGCAAGCTCACTGTTTGGACCCCATAGGAAACACAGTAGAGTAGAAAAGGGCTCTTTTCTCAAAAGCAGAATGTGTTTCTTGTAAGGCGAGCTAGCATTTGTTTCCCAGTCCTAAATGGAGTTGAATCACATGCAGTTTCTGCTCCTACGAGCAAGAGTTGTTTTCTGGTAAGGAAAGTCACTATTGCGCTCCCATTGCCATACACAGTACAAATAGCACTCGTGTCTGTTCCCTGCAAGTAGAGTGTATCGGACTGAAGAGGAGCTACTGTTCTTGTCAGTTTCCTAAGCAGAGTTGAAATAGTTATGGCCCGTGTGTGTAGGAAGCACCGTTCTTATGTTCTGAGCAAGCTCACTGTTCTGTCCCTATAGGAAACACAATAGAGTAGAAGAGTGCTCTTTTTCCTAAAGCAGAGTGTGTTTCTTGTAAGGCGAGCTAGCGTTTGTTTCCCAGTCCTAAATGGAGATGAATCACATGCAGTTTCTAGTCCTACGAGCAAGAGTTGTTTTATGGTAAGAAGAGTCACTATTGCACTGCCATTGCCATACACAGGACAAATAGCACTGGCGTTTGTTCCCAGCAAGTACAGTGTATTGTACAGAAGAGGATCTACTGTTCTTGTCAGGTTCCTAAGCAGAATTGAACTAGATATGGCCGTGTGTGTAGGAAGCACAGTCTTAATGTTTGATCAAGTTCAATCTTCTGGCTCTATAGGAAACACAGTAGAGTAGAAGAGTGCTCTTTTCTCAAAAGCAGAGTGTGTTTCTCGGAAGTTGAGCTAGCGTTTGTTTCCTAGTCCTAAATGGAGTTGAGTCACATGCACTTTTTTGTCCTACGAGCAAGAGTTGTTTTCTGGTAAGACAAGTCAGTATTGTGCTCCAATTGCCATACACAGTGCAAATAGCACTCGTGTCTGTTCCCTGCAAGTACAGTGTATTGGAAGGAAGAGGAGCTATTGTTCTTGTCAGTTTCCTAAGCAGAGTTGAACTAGATATGGCCCATGTGTGTAGGAAGCACAGTTCTTTTGTTCTGAGCAAGCTCACTGTTCGGACCCCATAGGAAACACAGTACAGTAGAAGAGTGCTCTTTTCTGTAAAGCAGAGTGTGTTTCTTGTAAGGCGAGCTAGCATTTGTTTCCCAGTCCTAAATGGAGTTGAATCACATGCAGTTTCTGGTCCTACGAGCAAGAGTTGTTTTCTGGTAGGAATGTCACTATTGCGCTCCCATTGCCATACACAGTGCAAATATCACTCGAGTCTGTTCCCAGCAAGTACAGTGTATCAGACTGAAGAGGAGCTACTGTTCTTGTCAGTTTCCTAAGCAGAGTTGAACTAGTTATGGCCCGTGTGTGGGAAGCACAGTTCTTTTGTTCTGAGCAAGCTCACTGTTCTGGCCCTATAGGAAACACAATAGAGTAGAAGAGTGCTCTTTTCCCTAAAGCAGAGTGTGTTTCTTGTAAGGCGAGCTAGCGTTTGTTTCCCAGTCCTAAATGGAGTTGAATCACATGCAGATTCTAGTCCTACGAGCAAGAGTTGTTTTATGGTAAGAAGATTCACTATTGCGCTCCCATTGCCCTACACAAGGCAAATAGCACTCGCGTCTTTTCCCAGCAAGTACAGTGTATTGGACTGAATAGAGGCTACTGTTCTTGTCAGTTTACTAAGCAGAGTTGAACTAGATATGGTCCGTGTGTGTAGGAAGCACAGTTCTTTTGTTCTGAGCAAGCTCACTGTTTGGAACACATAGGAAACACAGTAGAGTAGAAGAGTCCTCTTTTCTCTAAAGCAGAGTGTGTTTCTTGTAAGGCGAGCTAGAGTTTGTTTCCCAGTCCTAAATGGAGTTGAATCACATGCAGTTTCTGGTCCTACGAGAAAGAGTTGTTTTCTGGTAAGGAAAGTCACTATTGGGCTCCCATTGCCATACACAGTGCAAATAGCCCTCCCGTCTGTTCCCAGCAAGTACAGTGTATTGGACTGAAGAGGAGCTACTGTTCTTCTCAGTTTCCTAAGCAGAGTTGAACTAGATATGTCCCGTGTGTGTAGGAAGTACAGTTCTTTTTTTCTGAGCAAGCTCACTGTTCTGGGGCTATAGGAAACACAGTAGAGTAGAAGAGTGCTCTTTTATCAAAACCAGAGTGTGTTTCTTGTAAAGCGAGCTAGAGTTTGTTTCCCAGTCCTAAATGGAGTTGAATCACATGCAGTTTCTGGTCCTACGAGCAAGAGTTGTTTTCTGGTAAGAAGAGTCACTATTGCACTGCCATTGCCATACACAGGACAAATAGCACTGGCGTTTGTTCCCAGCAAGTACAGTGTATTGTACAGAAGAGGATCTACTGTTCTTGTCAGGTTCCTAAGCAGAATTGAACTAAATATGGCCGTGTGTGTAGGAAGCACAGTCTTAATGTTTGATCAAGTTCAATCTTCTGGCTCTATAGGAAACACAGTAGAGTAGAAGAGTGCTCTTTTCTCAAAAGCAGAGTATGTTTCTCTTAAGTTGAGCTAGCGTTTGTTTCCTAGTCCTAAATGGAGTTGAGTCACATGCACTTTTTTGTCCTACGAGCAAGAGTTGTTTTCTGGTAAGACAAGTCAGTATTGTGCTCCAATTGCCATACACAGTGCAAATAGCACTCGTGTCTGTTCCCTGAAAATACAGTGTATTGGAAGGAAGAGGAGCTATTGTTCTTGTCAGTTTCCTAAGCAGAGTTGAACTAGATATGGCCCATGTGTGTAGGAAGCACAGTTCTTTTGTTCTGAGCAAGCTCACTGTTCGGACCCCATAGGAAACACAGTACAGTAGAAGAGTGCTCTTTTCTGTAAAGCAGAGTGTGTTTCTTGTAAGGCGAGCTAGCATTTGTTTCCCAGTCCTAAATGGAGTTGAATCACATGCAGTTTCTGGTCCTACGAGCAAGAGTTGTTTTCTGGTAGGAATGTCACTATTGCGCTCCCATTGCCATACACAGTGCAAATAGCACTCGAGTCTGTTCCCAGCAAGTACAGTGTATCAGACTGAAGAGGAGCTACTGTTCTTGTCAGTTTCCTAAGCAGAGTTGAACAAGTTATGGCCCGTGTGTGGGAAGCACAGTTCTTTTGTTCTGAGCAAGCTCACTGTTCTGGCCCTATAGGAAACACAATAGAGTAGAAGAGTGCTCTTTTCCCTAAAGCAGAGTGTGTTTCTTGTAAGGCGAGCTAGCGTTTGTTTCCCAGTCCTAAATGGAGTTGAATCACATGCAGATTCTAGTCCTACGAGCAAGAGTTGTTTTATGGTAAGAAGATTCACTATTGCGCTCCCATTGCCCTACACAAGGCAAATAGCACTCGCGTCTTTTCCCAGCAAGTACAGTGTATTGGACTGAATAGAGGCTACTGTTCTTGTCAGTTTACTAAGCAGAGTTGAACTAGATATGGTCCGTGTGTGTAGGAAGCACAGTTCTTTTGTTCTGAGCAATCTCACTGTTTGGAACACATAGGAAACACAGTAGAGTAGAAGAGTCCTCTTTTCTCTAAAGCAGAGTGTGTTTCTTGTAAGGCGAGCCAGAGTTTGTTTCCCAGTCCTAAATGGAGTTGAATCACATGCAGTTTCTGGTCCTACGAGAAAGAGTTGTTTTCTGGTAAGGAAAGTCACTATTGGGCTCCCATTGCCATACACAGTGCAAATAGCCCTCCCGTCTGTTCCCAGCAAGTACAGTGTATTGGACTGAAGAGGATCTACTGTTCTTGTCAGGTTCTTAAGCAGAATTGAACTAGATATGGCCATGTGTGTAGGAAGCACAGTTCTTTGTTCTGAGCAAGCTCACTGTTCTGGCCCTATAGGAAACACAGTAGAGTAGAATAGTGCTCTTTTCTCAAAAGCAGAGTGTGTTTCTTGTAAAGCGAGCTAGAGTTTGTTTCCCAGTCCTAAATGGAGTTGAATCACATGAAGTTTCTGGTCCTACGAGCAAGAGTTGTTTTCTGGTAAGAAGAGTCACTATTGACCTGCCATTGCCATATACAGGACAAAGAGCACTGGCGTCTGTTCCCAGCAAGTACAGTGTATTGGACTGAAGAGGATCTACTGTTCTTGTCAGGTTGCTAAGCAGAATTGAACTAGATATGGCCGTGTGTGTAGGAAGCACAGTTTTTTTGTTCTGAGCAAGCTCACTGATCGGAACACATAGGAAACACAGTAGAGTAGAAGAGTGCTCTTTTCTCAAAAGCAGAGTGTGTTTCTTGGAAGTCGAGCTAGTGCTTGTTTCCCAGTCCTAAATGGAGTTGAGTTACATGCAGTTTTTTTCGTACGAGCAAGAGTTGTTTTCTGGTAAGACATGTCACTATTGTGCTCCACTTGCCATACACAGTGCAAATAGCACTCGTGTCTGTTCCCCGCAAGTACAGTGTATTGGACGGAAGAGGAGCTACTGTTCTTGTCAGTTTCCTAAGCAGAGTTGAACTAGATATGGCCCGTGTGTGTAGGAAGCACAGTTCTTTTGTTCTGAGCAAGCTCACTGTTCGGACCCCATAGGAAACACAGTAGAGTAGAAGAGTGCTCTTTTCTCAAAAACAGAGTGTGTTTCATGTAAGGTGAGCTAGCATTTGTTTCCCAGTCCTAAATGGAGTTGAATCACATGCAGTTTCTGGTCTTACGAGCAAGAGTTGTTTTCTGGTAAGGAAAGTCACTATTGCACTCCCATTGCCATACACAGTGCAAATAGCACTCGGGTCTGTTCCCAGCAAGTACAGTGTATCAGACTGAAGAGGAGCTACTGTTCTTGTCAGTTTCCTAAGGAGAGTTGAACTAGATATGGCCCGTGTGTAGGAAGCACAGTCCTTTTGTTCTGAGCAAGCTCACTGTTCAGACCCTTTAGGAAACACAGTAGAGTAGAAGAGTGCTCTTTTCTCTAAAGCAGAGTGTGTTTCTTGTAAGGAGAGCTAGCTTTTGTTTCCCAGTCCTAAATGGAGTTGAATCACATGCAGTTTCTGGTCCTATGAGCAAGAGTTGTTTTCTGGTAAGAAGAGTCACTATTGCGCTGCCATTGCCATACACAGGACTAATAGCACTGGCGTCTGTTCCCAGCAAGTACAGTGTAGTGGACTGAAGAGGATCTACTGTTCTTGTCAGGTTCCTAGGCAGAATTGAAATAGATATGGCCGTGTGTGTAGGAAGCACAGTTCTTTTGTTCTGAGGAAACTCGCTTTTCGGACCCCATAGAAAACACAGTAGAGTAGACGAGTGCTCTTTTCTCAAAAGCAGAGTGTGTTTCTGGTAAGGCGAGCTAGCGTTTGTTTCCCAGTCCTAAATGGATTTGAGTCACATGCAGTTGTTTGTCCTACGAGCAAGAGTTGTTTTCTGGTAAGACGAGTCACTATTGTGCTCCAATTGCCATACACAGTGCAAATAGCACTCGCGTCTGTTCCCAGCAAGTACAGTGTATTGGACTGAAGAGGAGCTACTGTTCTTGTCAGTTTCGTAAGCAGAGTTGAACTAGATATGGCCCGTGTGTGTAGGAAGCACAGATCTTTTGTTCTGAGCAAGCTCACTGTTTGGACCCCATAGGAAACACAGTAGAGTAGAAGAGTGCTCTTTTCTCTAAAGCAGAGTGTGTTTCTTGTAAGGCGAGCTAGCGTTTGTTTCCCAGTCCTAAATGGAGTGGAATCACATGCAGTTTCTGGTCCTATGAGCAAGAGTTGTTTTCTGGTAAGGAAAGTCACTATTGTGCTCCAATTGCCATACACAGTGCAAATAGCACTCGCGTCTGTTCCCCGCAAGTACAGTTTATTGTACTGAAGAGGATCTACTGTTCTTGTCAGTTTCCTAAGCAGAGTTGAACTAGATATGGCCCGTGTGTGTAGGATGCACAGTTGTTTTGTTCTGAGCAAGCTCACTTTTCGGAACACATAGGAAACACAGTAGAGTAGAAGAGTGCTCTTTTCTCAAAAGCTGAGTGTGTTTCATGTGAGGTGAGCTAGCTTTTGTTTCCCAGTCCTAAATGGAGTTGAATCACATGCAGTTTCTGGTCCTAAGAGCAAGAGTTGTTTTCTGGTAAGAAGAGTCACTATTGTGCTGCCATTGCCATACACAGGACAAATATCACTGGCGTCTTTCCCAGCAAGTACAGTGTATTGGACTGAAGAGGATCTACTGTTCTTGTCAAGTTCTTAAGCAGAATTGAACTAGATATGGCCATGTGTGTAGGAAGCACAGTTCTTATGTTCTGAGCAAGTTCACTCTTCTGGCCCTATAGGATACACAGTAGAGTAGAAGAGTGCTTATTTCTCAAAAGCAGAGTGTGTTTTTGTAAGGCGAGCTAGCGTTTGTTTCCCAGTCCTAAATGGAGTTGAATCATATGCAGTTTCTGGTCCTATGAACAAGAATTGTTTTCTGGTAAGGAAAGTCACTATTTTGCTCCCATTGCCCTACACAAGGCAAATAGCACTCGCGTCTTTTCCCAGCAAGTACAGTGTATTGGACTGAATAGGAGCTACTGTTCTTGTCAGTTTACTAAGCAGAGTTGAACTAGATATGGTCCGTGTTTGTAGGAAGCACAGTTCTTTTGTTCTGAGCAAGCTCACTGTTTGGACCGCATAGGAAACACAGTAGAATAGGAGAGTGCTCTTTTCTCTAAAGCAGAGTGTGTTTCTTGTAAGGCGAGCTACCGTTTGTTTCCCAGTCCTAAATGGAGTGGAATCACATGCAGTTTCTGGTCCTACGAGCAAGAGTTGTTTTCTGGTAAGGAAAGTCCCCATTGTGCTCCCATTGCCATACACAGTGCAAATAGCCCTCTCGTCTGTTCCCAGCAATTACAGTGTATTGGACTGAAGAGGAGCTACTGTTCTTCTCAGTTTCCTAAGCAGAGTTGAACTAGATATGGCCCGTGTGTGTAGGAAGCACAGTTCTTTTTTTCTGAGCAAGCTCACTGTTCTGGCTCTATAGCAAACACAGTAGAGTAGAAGAGTGCTCTTTTCTCAAAAGCAAAGTGTGTTTCTTGTAAAGCGAGCTAGAGTTTGTTTCCCAGTCCTAAATGGAGTTTAATCACATGCAGTTTCTGGTCCTACGAGCAAGAGTTGTTTTCTGGTAAGAAGAGTCACTATTGCGCTGCCATTGCCATACACAGGACAAATAGCACTGGCGTCTGTTCCCAGCAAGTACAGTGTATTGGATTCAAGAGGATATACTGTTTTGTCAGGTTCCTAAGCAGACTTGAACTAGATATGGCCGTGTGAGTAGGAAGCACAGTTTTTTTGTTCTGAGCAAGCTCACTGTTCGGAACACATAGGAAACACAGTAGAGTAGAAGAGTGCTCTTTTCTCAAAAGCAGAGTGTGTTTCTTGGAAGTCGAGCTAGAGTTTGTTTCCCAGTCCTAAATGGAGTTGAGTCACATGCAGTTTTTTGTCCTACGAGCAAGAGTTGTTTTCTGGTAAGACAAGTCACTATTGTGCTCTAATTGCCATACACATTGCAAATAGCACTCGCGTCTGTTCCCCGCAAGTACAGTGTATTGTACCGAAGAGGATCTACTGTTCTTGTCAGTTTCCTAAGCAGAGTTGAACTAGATATGGCCCGTGTGTAGGAAGCACAGTTGTTTTGTTCTGAGCAAGCTCACTTTTCGGAACACATAGGAAACACAGTAGAGTAGAAGAGTGCTCTTTTCTCAAAAGCAGAGTGTGTTTCATGTGAGGTGAGCTAGCTTTTGTTTCCCAGTCCTAAATGGAGTTGAATCACATGCAGTTTCTGGTCCTACGAGCAAGAGTTGTTTTCTGGTAAGAAGAGTCACTATTGTGCTGCCATTGCCATACACAGGACAAATAGCACTGTCGTCTGTTCCCAGCAAGTACAGTGTATTGTACTGAAGAGGATCTACTGTTCTTGTCAGGTTCTTAAGCAGAATTGAACTAGATATGGCCGTGTGTGTAGGAAGCACAGTTCTTTGTTCTGAGCAAGCTCACTGTTCTGACCCCATAGGAAACACAGTAGAGTAGAAGAGTGCTCTTTTCTCAAAAGCAGAGTGTGTTTCTTTTAAGGCGAGCTAGCGTTTGTTTCCCAGTCCTAAATGGAGTTGAGTCACATGCAGTTTTTTGTCCTATGAGCAAGAGTTGTTTTCTGGTAAGGAAAGTCACTATTGCGCTCCCCTTGCCATACATAGTGCAAATAGCTCTCGTGTCTGTTCCCAGCAAGTACAGTGTATCGGACTGAAGAGGAGCTACTGTTCTTGTCAGTTTCCTAAGCAGAGTTGAACTGGATATGCCCCGTGTGTGTAGGAAGCACCGTTCTTATGTTCTGAGCAAGTTCACTGTTCTGGCCCTATAGGAAACACAGTAGAGTAGAAGAGTGCTCTTTTCTCAAAAGCAGAGTGTGTTTTTGTAAGGTGAGCTAGCGTTTGTTTCCTAGTCCTAAATGGAGTTGAATCACATGCAGTTTCTGGTCCTATGAACAAGAGTTTTTTTCTGGTAAGGAAAGTCACTATTGCGCTCCCATTGCCCTACACAAGGCAAATAGCACTCGCGTCTTTTCCCAGCAAGTACAGTGTATTGGACTGAATAGGAGCTACTGTTCTTGTCAGTTTTCTAAGCAGAGTTGAACTAGTTATGGCCCGTGTGTAGGAAGCACTTCTTTGTTCTGAGCAAGCTCACTGTTCTGACCCCATAGGAAACACAGTAGAGTAGAAGAGTGCTCTTTTCTCAAAAGCAGAGTGTGTTTCTTGTAAGTCGAGCTAGCGTTTGTTTCCCAGTCCTAAATGGAGTTGAGTCACATGCAGTTTTTTGTCCTACGAGCAAGAGTTGTTTTCTGGTAAGACGAGTCACTATTGTGCTCCAATGCCATACACAGTGCAAATAGCACTCGCGTCTGTTCCCAGCAAGTACAGTGTATCGGACTGAAGAGGAGCTACTGTTCTTGTTTGTTTCCTAAGCAGAATTGAACTAGATATGGCCCGTGTGTGTAGAAAGCACAGTTCTTTTGTTCTGAGCAAGCTCACTGTTCGGACCCCATAGGAAACACAGTAGAGTAGAAGAGTGCTCTTTTCTCAAAAGAAGAGTGTGTTTCATGTAAGACGAGCTAGCATTTGTTTCCCAGGCCTAAATGGAGTTGAATCACATGCAGTTTCTGGTCCTACGAGCAAGAGTTGTTTTCTGGTAGGAATGTCACTATTGCGCTCCCATTGCCATACACAGTGCAAATAGCACTCGAGTCTGTTCCCAGCAAGTACAGTGTATCGGACTGAAGAGGAGCTACTGTTCTTGTCAGTTTCCTAAGCAGAGTTGAACTAGTTATGGCCCATGTGTGTAGGAAGCACCGTTCCTATGTTCTGAGCAAGCTCACTGTTCTTGCCCTATAGGAAACACAGTAGAGTAGAAGAGTGCTCTTTTCTCAAAAGCAGAGTGTGTTTTTGTAAGGTGAGCTAGCGTTTGTTTCCTAGTCCTAAATGGAGTTGAATCACATGCAGTTTCTGGTCCTATGAACAAGAGTTTTTTTCTGGTAAGGAAAGTCACTATTGCGCTCCCATTGCCCTACACAAGGCAAATAGCACTCGCGTCTTTTCCCAGCAAGTACAGTGTATTGGACTGAATAGGAGCTACTGTTCTTGTCAGTTTACTAAGCAGAGTTGAACTAGTTATGGCCCGTGTGTAGGAAGCACAGTTCTTTTGTTCTGAGAAAGCTCACTGTTCTGGCCCTATAGGAAACACAATAGAGTAGAAGAGTGCTCTTTTTCCTAAAGCAGAGTGTGTTTCTTGTAAGGCGAGCTAGCGTTTGTTTCCCAGTCCTAAGTGGAGATGAATCACATGCAGTTTCTAGTCCTACGAGCAAGAGTTGTTTTATGGTAAGAAGAGTCACTATTGCACTGCCATTGCCATACACAGGACAAATAGCATTGGCGTTTGTTCCCAGCAAGTACAGTGTATTGTACAGAAGAGGATCTACTGTTCTTGTCAGGTTCCTAAGCAGAATTGAACTAGATATGGCCGTGTGTGTAGGAAGCACAGTCTTAATGTTCTGAGCAAGTTCAATCTTCTGGCTCTATAGGAAACACAGTAGAGTAGAAGAGTGCTCTTTTCTCAAAAGCAGAGTGTGTTTCTCGGAAGTTGAGCTAGCGTTTGTTTCTTAGTCCTAAATGGAGTTGAGTCACATGCACTTTTTTGTCCTACGAGCAAGAGTTGTTTTCTGGTAAGACCAGTCAGTATTGTGCTCCAATTGACATACACAGTGCAAATAGCACTCGTGTCTGTTCCCTGCAAGTACAGTGTATCGGAAGAAAGAGGAGCTACTGTTCTTGTCATTTTCCTAAGAAGAGTTGAATTAGATATGGCCCATGTGGTTAGGAAGCACTGTTATTATTTTCTGAGCAAGCTCACTGTTCTGGCCCTATAGGAAACACAGTGGAGTAGAAGAGTGCTTTTTTCTCTAAAGCAGAGTATGATTCTTGTAAGGCGAGCTCGCGGTTGTTTCCCAGTTATAAATGGAGTTGAGTCACATGCAGTTTTTGGTCCTACGAGCAAGAGTTGTTTTCTGGTAAGAAGAGTCACTATTGTGCTCCAAATGCCATACACAGTGCAAGTAGCACTCGGGTCTGTTCCCAGCAAGTACAGTGTATTGGACTGAATAGGAGCTACTGTTCTTGTAAGTTTCATAAGCAGAGTTGAACTACATATGGTCCATGTGTGTAGGAAGCACAGTTCGTTTGTTATGATCAAGCTCACTGTATGGACCCCATAGGAAACACAGTAGAGTAGAGAAGTGCTCTTTTCTAAAGCAGTGTGTTTCTTGTAAGGCGAGCTAGAGTTTGTTTCCCAGTCCTAAATGGAGTTGAGTCACATGCAGTTTTTTGTCCTAAGAGCAAGAGTTGTTTTCTGGTAAGACGAGTCACTATTGTGCTCCAATTGCCATACACAGTGCAAATACCACTCGCGTCTGTTCTCAGCAAGTACAGTGTATCGTACTGAAGAGGAGCTACTGTTCTTGTCAGTTTCCTAATCAGAGTTGAACTAGATATGGCCCGTGTGTGTAGGAAGCACAGTTATTATGTTCTGAGCAAGCTCACTGTTCTGGCCCTACATTAAACACAGTAGAGTAGATGAGTGCTCTTTTCTCTAAAGCAGAGTGTGTTTCTTGTAAGGAGAGCTAGCGTTTGTTTCCCAGTCCTAAATGGAGTTGAGTCACAGACAGTTTTAGTCCTACGAGCAAGAGTTGTTTTCTGGTAAGAGGAGTCACTATTGTGCTCCAAATGCCATACACAGTGCAAATAGCACTCGCGTCTGTTCCCAGCAAGTACAGTGTATTGGACTGAATAGGAGCTACTGTTCTTGTCAGTTTCTTAAGCAGAGTTTAACTAGATATGGTCCATGTGTGTAGGAATCACAGTTCTTTTGTTCAGACCAAGCTCACTGTTTAGAACCTATAGGAAACACAGTAGAGTAGATGAGTGCTCTTTTCTCAAAAGCAGAGTGAGTTTCTTGTAAGGCGAGCTAGCGTTTGTTTCCCAGTCCTAAATGGAGTTGAATCACATGGAGTTTCTAGTCCTATGAGCAAGAGTTGTTTTATGGTAAGAAGAGTCACTTTTGCGCTGCCATTGCCATACACAGGACAAATAGCACTGGCGTCTGTTCCCAGCAAGTACAGTGTATTGGACTGAAGAGGATCTACTGTTCTTGTCAGGTTCCTAAGCAGAATTGAACTCGATATGGCCGTGTGTGTAGGAAGCACAGTTCTTTTGTTCTGAGCAAGTTCAGTGTTCGGACTCCATAGGAAACACAGTAGAGTAGAAGAGTGCTCTTTTCTCAAAAGCAGAGTGTATTTCTTGTAAGGCGAGCTAGCGTTTGTTTCCCAGTCCTAAATGGAGTTGAGTCACATGCAGTTTTTTCTCCTACGAGCAAGATTTGTTTTCTGGTAAGACGAGTCACTATTGTGCTCCAATTGCCATACACAGTGTAAATAGCACTCGCGTATCTTCCCCGCAAGTACAGTGTATTGGACTGAAGAGGAGCTACTGTTCTTGTCAGTTTCCTAAGCAGAGTTGAACTACATATGACCCTTGTGTGTAGGAAGCACAGTTCTTTTGTTCTGAGCAAGCTCACTGTTCGGACCCCATAGGAAACACAGTAGAGTAGAAGACTGCTCTTTTCTCAAAAGCAGAGTGTGTTTCATGTAAGGCGAGCTAGCATTTGTTTCCCACACCTAAATGGAGTTGAATCACATGGAGTTTCTGGTCCTACGAGAAAGAGTTGTTTTATGGTAAGGAAAGTCACTATTGTGCTCCCATTGCCCTACAAAAGGCAAATAGCACTCGCGTCTTTTCCCAGCAAGTACAGTGTATTGGACTGAATAGGAGCTACTGTTCTTGTCAGTTTACTAAGCAGAGTTGAACTAGATATGGTCCGTGTGTGTAGGAAGCACAGTTCTTATGTTCTGAGCAAGCTCACTGTTCTGGCACTATAGAAAGCACAGTAGAGTAGAATAGTGCTCTTTTCTCAAAAGCAGAGTGTGTTACTTGGAAGTCGAGCTAGTGTTTGTTTCCCAGTCCTAAATGGAGTTGAGTCACATGCAGTTTTTGGTCCTACGAGCAAGTGTTGTTTTCTGGTAAGACGAGTCACTATTGTGCTCCAATTGCCATACACAGTTCAAATAGCACTCGCGTCTGTTCCCCGCAAGTAAAGTGTATTGGACTGAAGAGGAGCTACTGTTCTTGTCAGTTTCCTAAGCAGAGTTGAACTAGATATGGCTCGTGTGTGTAGGAAGCATAGTTCTTTTGTTCTGAGCAAGCTCACTGTTCGGACCCCATAGGAAACCCAGTAGAGTAGAAGAGTGCTCTTTTCTCAAAAGCAGAGTGTGTTTCATGTAAGGCGAGCTAGCATTTGTTTCCCAGTCCTAAATGGAGTTGAATCACATGCAGTTTCTGGTACTACGACCAAGAGTTGTTTTCTGGTAAGGGAAGTCACTATTGTGCTCCCATTGCCATACACAGTGCAAATAGCACTCGCGTCTGTTCCCAGAAAGTACAGTGTATCGGACTGAAGAAGAGCTACTGTTCTTGTCAGTTTCCTATGCAGAGTTGAACTAGATATGGCCCATGTGTAGGAAGCACAGTTCTTTTGTTCTGAGCAAGCACACTGTTTGGACCCCATAGGAAACACAGTAGAGTAGAAGAGTGCTCTTTTCTCAAAAGCAGAGTGTGTTTCATGTAAGG
>NW_026737006.1:0-53000 GCF_949786415.1 Peromyscus eremicus | reverse complement strand
CCTACACACAGGGGCCATATCTAGTTCAACTCTGCTTAGGAAACTGAGAAGAACAGTAGCTCCTCTTCAGTCCAATACACTGTACTTTCGGAGAACAGACGCGAGTGCTATTTGCACTGTGTATGGCAATTGGAGCACAATAGTGACTCGTCTTACCAGAAAACAACTCTTGCTCGTAGGTCAAAAAACTGCATGTGACTCAACTCCATTTAGGACTGGGAAACAAACGCTAGCTCGCCTTACAAGAAACACACTCTGCTTTTGAGAAAAGAGCACTCTTCTACTCTACTGTGTTTCCTATTGGGTCTGAACAATGAGCTTGCTCAGAACAAAAGAACTGTGCTTCCTACACACACGGCCATAAATAGTTCAATTCTGCTTAGGAACCTGACAGGAACAGTAGATCCTCTTCAGTCCAATACACTGTACTTCCTGGGAACAGACGCCAGTGCTATTTGTCCTGTGTATGGCAATGGCAGCGCAATAGTGACTCTTCTTACCATAAAACAACTCTTGCTCGTAGGACCAGAAACTGCATGTGATTCAACTCCATTTAGGACTAGGAAACAAAAGCTAGCTCACCTTACAAGAAACATACTCTTCTTTAGAGAAAAGAGCACTCTTCTACTCTACTGTGTTTCCTAAAGGGCCAGAACAGTGAGCTTGCTCAGAACAAAAGAACTGTGCTTCCTACACACGGGCCATATCTAGTTCAACTCTGCTTAGGAAACTGACAAGAACAGTAGCTCCTCTTCAGTCCGATACACTGTACTTGCTGGGAACAGACGCGAGTGCTATTTGCACTGTGTATGGCAATGGGAGCGCAATAGTGACTTTCTTTACCAGAAAACAACTCTTGCTCGTAGGACCAGAAACGGCATGTGATTCAACTCCATTTAGGACTGGGAAACAAATGCTAGCTCGCCTTACATGAAACACACTCTGCTTTTGAGAAAAGAGCACTCTTCTACTCTACTGTGCTTCCTATGGGGTCCGAACAGTGAGCTTTCTCAGAACAAAAGAACTGTGCTTCCTACACACACGGGCCATATCTAGTTCAACTCTGCTTAGGAAACTGAGAAGAACAGTAGCTCCTCTTCAGTCCAATACACTGTACTTGCTGGGAACAGACAGGAGGGCTATTTGCACTGTGTATGGCAATGGGAGCGCAATAGTTACTTTCCTTACCAGAAAACAACTCTTGCTCGTAGGACCAGAAACTGCATGTGACACAACTCCATTTAGGACTGGGAAACAAACGCTAGCTCGCCTTACAAGAAACACAGTCTGCTTTTGAGTAAATAGCAATCTTCTACTGTACTGTGTTACCTATGGGGTCCGAACAGTGAGCCTGCTCAGAACAAAAGAACTGTGCTTCCTACATACACGACCATATCTAGTTCAATTCTGCTTAGGAACCTGAAAGAACAGTAGATCCTCTTCAGTCCAATACACTGTACTTGCTGGGAACAGACGCCAGTGCTATTTGTCCTTTGTATGGCAATGTCAGCGCAATAGTGACTCTTCTTACTATAAAACAACTCTTGCTCGTAGGACCAGAAACTGCATGTGATTCAACTCCATTTAGGACTGGGAAACAAAAGCTAGCTCACCTTACAAGAAACACACTCTGCTTTTGTGGAAAGAGCACTCTTCTATTCTACTGTGTTTCCTATAGGGCCAGAAGAGTGAGCTTGCTCAGAACAAAAGAACTGTGCTTCCTACACACGGGCCATATCTAGTTCAACTCTGCTTAAGAAACTGACAAGAACAGTAGCTCCTCTTCAGTCCGATACACCGTACATGCTGGGAAAAGACGCAAGTGCTATTTGCCTTGTGTAGGGCAATGGGAGCGCAATAGAGACTTTCCTTACCAAAAAACAACTCTTGTTCGTAGGACCAGAAACTGCATGGGATTCAACTCCATTTAGGACTAGGAAACAAACGCTAGCTTGCCTTACAAAAAAAACACTCTGCTTTTGAGAAAAGAGCACGCTTCTACTCTACTGTGTTTCCTATAGGGCCAGAACAGTGAGCTTGCTCAGAACATAAGAACTGTGCTTCCTACACACACGGGCCATATCATGTTCAACTCTGCTTAGGAAACTGACAAGAACAGTAGCTCCTCTTCAGTCCGATACACTGTACTTGCTGGGAAGAGACGCGGGAGCTATTTGCACTGTGTATGGCAAGGGGAGCACAATAGTGCATTTCCTTACCAGAAAACAACTCTTGCTCTTAGGACCAGAAACGGCATGTGATTCAACTCCATTTAGGACTGGGAAACAAACGCTAGCTCGCCTTACAAGAAACACACTCTGCTTTAGAGAAAAGAGCACTCTTCTACTCTACTGTGTTTCCTATATGGCCATAATATTGAGCTTGGTCAGAACAAAAGAACTGTGCTTCCTACACACGGGCCATAACTAGTTCAACTCTGCTTAGGAAACGGACAAGAACAGTAGCTCCTCTTCAGTCCGAAACACTGTACTTGCTGGGAACTGACGTGAGTGCTATTTGCACTGTGTATGGCAATGGGAGCGCAATAGTGACTTTCCTTACCAGAAAACAACTATTGCTCATAGAACCAGAAACTGCATGTGACTCAACTCCATTTAGGACTGGGATACAAATGATAGCTCGCCTTACATGAAACACACTCTGCTTTTGAGAAAAGATCACTCTTCTACTCTACTGTGCTTCCTATGGGGTCCGAACAGTGAGCTTGCTCAGAACAAAAGAACTGTGCTTCCTACACACACGGGCCATATCTAGTTCAACTCTGCTTAGGAAACTGAGAAGAACAATAGCTCCTCTTCAGTCCAAGACACTGTACTTTCGGGGAACAGATGCGAGTGCTATTTGCACTGTGTATGGCAATGGGAGCGCAATAGTGACTTTCTTTACCAGAAAACAACTCTTGCTCATAGGACCAGAAACTGCATGTGATTCAACTCCATTTAGGACTGGGAAACAAATGCTAGCTCGCCTTACATGAAACACACTCTGCTTTTGAGAAAAGAGCACTCTTCTACTCTACTGTGCTTCCTATGGGGTCCGAACAGTGAGCTTGCTCAGAACAAAAGAACTGTGCTTCCTACACACACGGGCCATATCTAGTTCAACTCTGCTTAGGAAACTGAGAAGAACAGTAGCTCCTCTTCAGTCCAATACACTGTACTTGCTGGGAACAGACAGGAGGGCTATTTGCACTGTGTATGGCAATGGGAGCGCAATAGTTACTTTCCTTACCAGAAAACAACTCTTGCTTGTAGGACCAGAAACTGCATGTGACTCAACTCCATTTAGGACTGGGAAACAAACGCTAGCTCGCCTTACAAGAAACACACTCTGCTTTTGAGAAAATAGCAATCTTCTACTCTACTGTGTTTCCTATGGGGTCCGAACAGTGAGCCTGCTCAGAACAAAAGAACTGAGCTTCCTACATACACGACCATATCTAGATCAATTCTGCTTAGGAACCTGAAAGAACAGTAGATCCTCTTCAGTCCAATACACTGTACTTGCTGGGAACAGACGCCAGTGCTATTTGTCCTGTGTATGGCAATGGCAGCGCAATAGTGACTCTTCTTACTATAAAACAACTCTTGCTCGTAGGACCAGAAACTGCATGTGATTCAACACCATTTAGGACTGGGAAACAAAAGCTAGCTCACCTTACAAGAAACACACTCTGCTTTTGTGGAAAGAGCACTCTTCTACTCTACTGTGTTTCCTATAGGGCCAGAACAGTGAGCTTGCTCAGAACAAAAGAACTGTGCTTCCTACACACGGGCCATATCTAGTTCAACTCTGCTTAGGAAACTGACAAGAACAGTAGCTCCTCTTCAGTCCGATACACCGTACATGCTGGGAAAAGACGCAAGTGCTATTTGCCTTGTGTAGGGCAATGGGAGCGCAATAGAGACTTTCCTTACCAAAAAACAATCTTGTTCGTAGGACCAGAAACTGCATGGGATTCAACTCCATTTAGGACTAGGAAACAAACGCTAGCTTGCCTTACGAAAAAAACACTCTGCTTTTGAGAAAAGAGCACGCTTCTACTCTACTGTGTTTCCTATAGGGCCAGAACAGTGAGCTTGCTCAGAACATAAGAACTGTGCTTCCTACACACACGGGCCATATCATGTTCAACTCTGCTTAGGAAACTGACAAGAACAGTAGCTCCTCTTCAGTCCGATACACTGTACTTGCTGGGAAGAGACGCGGGAGCTATTTGCACTGTGTATGGCAAGGGGAGCACAATAGTGCATTTCCTTACCTGAAAACAACTCTTGCTCTTAGGACCAGAAACGGCATGTGATTCAACTCCATTTAGGACTGGGAAACAAACGCTAGCTCGCCTTACAAGAAACACACTCTGCTTTAGAGAAAAGAGCACTCTTCTACTCTACTGTGTTTCCTATATGGCCATAACATTGAGCTTGGTCAGAACAAAAGAACTGTGCTTCCTACACACGGGCCATAACTAGTTCAACTCTGCTTAGGAAACTGACAAGAACAGTAGCTCCTCTTCAGTCCGAAACACTGTACTTGCTGGGAACTGACGTGAGTGCTATTTGCACTGTGTATGGCAATGGGAGCGCAATAGTGACTTTCCTTACCAGAAAACAACTATTGCTCATAGAACAAGAAACTGCATGTGACTCAACTCCATTTTTGACTGGGATACAAATGCCACCTCGCATTACATGAAACACACTCTTCTTTTGAGAAAAGATCACTCTTCTACTCTACTGTGCTTCCTATGGGGTCCGAACAGTGAGCTTGCTCAGAACAAAAGAACTGTGCTTCCTACACACACGGGCCATATCTAGTTCAACTCTGCTTAGGAAACTTAGAAGAACAATAGCTCGTCTTCAGTCCAAGACACTGTACTTTCGGGGAACAGATGCGAGTGCTATTTGCACTGTGTATGGCAATTGGAGCACAATAGTGACTCGTCTTACCAGAAAACAACTCTTGCTCGTAGGACAAAAACTGCGTGTGACTCAACTCCATTTAGGACTGGGAAACAAATGCTAGCTTGCCTTACAAGAAACACACTCTGCTTTTGAGAAAAGAGCACTCTTCTACTCTACTGTGTTTCCTATTGGGTCTGAACAGTGAGCTTGCTCAGAACAAAAGAACTGTGCTTCCTACACACACGGCCATAACTAGTTCAATTCTGCTTAGGAACCTGACAAGAACAGTAGATCCTCTTCAGTCCAATACACTGTACTTCCTGGGAACAGACGCCAGTGCTATTTGTCCTGTGACTGGCAATGGCAGCGCAATAGTGACTCTTCTTACCATAAAACAACTCTTGCTCGTAGGACCAGAAACTGCATGTGATTCAACTATATTTAGGACTGGGAAACAAATGCTAGCTCGCCTTACATGAAACACACTCTGCTTTTGAGAAAAGAGCACTCTTCTACTCTACTGTGCTTCCTATGGGGTCCGAACAGTGAGCTTGCTCAGAACAAAAGAACTGTGCTTCCTACACACACGGGCCATATCTAGTTCAACTCTGCTTAGGAAACTGAGAAGAACAGTAGCTCCTCTTCAGTCCAATACACTGTACTTTCGGGGAACAGACGCGAGTGCTATTTGCACTGTGTATGGCAATTGGAGCACAATAGTGACTCGTCTTACCAGAAAACAACTCTTGCTCGTAGGACAAAAAACTGCATGTGACTCAACTCCATTTAGGACTGGGAAACAAACGCTGGCTCGCCTTACAAGAAACACACTCTGCTTTTGAGAAAAGAGCACTCTTCTACTCTACTGTGTTTCCTATTGGGTCTGAACAGTGAGCTTGCTCAGAACAAAAGAACTGTGCTTCCTACACACACGGCCATAACTAGTTCAATTCTGCTTAGGAACCTGACAAGAACAGTAGATCCTCTTCAGTCCAATACACTGTACTTCCTGGGAACAGACGCCAGTGCTATTTGCACTGTGTGTGGCAATGGGAGCACAATAGTGACTTTCTTTACCAGAAAACAACTCTTGCTCGTAGGACCAGAAACTGCATGTGATTCAACTCCATTTATGACTGGGAAACAAATGCTAGTTCGCCTTACATGAAACACACTCTGCTTTTGAGAAAAGAGCACTCTTCTACTCTACTGTGCTTCCTATGGGGTCCGAACAGTAAGCTTGCTCAGAACAAAAGAACTGTGCTTCCTACACACATGGGCCATATCTAGTTCAACTCTGCTTAGGAAACTGAGAAGAACAGTAGCTCCTCTTCAGTCCAATACACTGTACTTGCTTTGAACAGACAGGAGGGCTATTTGCACTGTGTATGGCAATGGGAGCGCAATAGTTACTTTCCTTACCAGAAAACAACTCTTGCTCGTAGGACCATAAACTGCATGTGACTCAACTCCATTTAGGACTGGGAAACAAACTCTAGCTCGCCTTACAAGAAACACACTCTGCTTTTGAGAAAATAGCAATCTTCTACTCTACTGTGTTTCCTATGGGGTCCGAACAGTGAGCCTGCTCAGAACAAAAGAACTGTGCTTCCTACATACACGACCATATCTAGTTCAATTCTGCTTAGGAACCTGACAAGAACAGTAGATCCTCTTCAGTCCAATACACTGTACTTGCTGGGAACAGACGCCAGTGCTATTTGTCCTGTGTATGGCAATGGCAGCGCAATAGTGACTCTTCTTACTATAAAACAACTCTTGCTCGTAGGACCAGAAACTGCATGTGATTCAACTCCATTTAGGACTGGGAAACAAAAGCTAGCTCACCTTACAAGAAACACACTCTGCTTTTGTGGAAAGAGCACTCTTCTACTCTACTGTGTTTCCTATAGGGCCAGAACAGTGAGCTTGCTCAGAACAAAAGAACTGTGCTTCCTACACACACGGCCATATCTAGTTCAATTCTGCTTAGGAACCTGACAAGAACAGTAGATCCTCTTCAGTCCAATACACTGTACTTGCTGGGAACAGACGCCAGTGCTATTTGTCCTGTATACGGAAATGGTAGCACAATAGTGACTCTTCTTACCATAAAACAACTCTTGCTCATAGGACTAGAAACTGCATGTGATTCAACTCCATTTAGGACTGGGAAACAAACGCTAGCTGGCCTTACAAGAAACACACTCTGCTTTAGAGAAAAGAGCACTCTTCTACTCTACTGTGTTTCCTATATGGCCAGAACAGTGAGCTTGGTCAGAACAAAAGAACTGTGCTTCCTACACACGGGCCATAACTAGTTCAACTCTGCTTAGGAAACTGACAAGAACAGTAGCTCCTCTTCAGTCTGAAACACTGTACTTGCTGGGAACTGACGCGAGTGCTATTTGCACTGTGTATGGCAATGGGAGCGCACTAGTGACTTTCCTTACCAGAAAACAACTATTGCTCATAGAACCAGAAACTGCATGTGGTTCAACTCCATTTAGGACTGGGATAAAAATGCTAGCTCGCCTTACATGAAACACACTCTGCTTTTGAGAAAAGATCACTCTTCTACTCTACTGTGTTTCCTATGGTGTCTGAACAGTGAGCTTGCTCAGAACAAAAGAACTGTGCTTCCTACACACACGGCCATATCTAGTTCAATTCTGCTTAGGAACCTGACAAGAACAGTAGATCCTCTTCAGTCCAATACACTGTACTTGCTGGGAACAGACGCGGGAGCTATTTGCACTGTGTATGGCAAGGGGAGCACAACAGTGACTTTACTTACCAGAAAACAACTCTTGCTCTTAGGACCAGAAACTGCATGTGATTCAACTCCGTTTAGGACTGGGAAACAAACGCTAGCTCGCCTTACAAGAAACACACTCTGCTTTAGAGAAAAGAGCACTCTTCTACTCTACTGTGTTTCCTATATGGCCATAACAGTGAGCTTGGTCAGAACAAAAGAACTGTGCTTCCTACACACGGGCCATAACTAGTTCTACTCTGCTTAGGAAACTGACAAGAACAGTAGCTCCTCTTCAGTCCGAAACACTGTACTTGCTGGAAACTGACGCGAGTGCTATTTGCACTGTGTATGGCAATGGGAGCGCAATAGTGACTTTCCTTACCAGAAAACAACTATTGCTCATAGAACCAGAAACTGCATGTGATTCAACTCCATTTAGGACTGGGATATAAATGCTAGCTCGCCTTACATGAAACACACTCTGCTTTAGAGAAAAGAGCACTCTTCTACTCTACTGTGTTTCCTACGGGGTCCGAACAGTGAGCTTGCTCAGAACAAAAGAATTGTGCTTCCTACACACACGGGCCATATCTAGTTCAACTCTGCTTAGGAAACTGAGAAGAACAGTACCTCCTCTTCAGTCCAAGACACTGTACTTTCGGGGAACAGACGCGAGTGCTATTTGCACTGTGTATGGCAATTGGAGCACAATAGTGACTCGTCTTACCAGAAAACAACTCTTGCTCGTAGGACAAAAAACTGCATGTGACTCAACTCCATTTAGAACTGGGAAACAAACGCTATCTCGCCTTACAAGAAACACACTCTGCTTTTGAGAAAAGAGCACTCTTCTACTCTACTGTGTTTCCTTTTGGGTCTGAACAGTGATCTTGCTCAGAACAAAAGGACTGTGCTTCCTAAACACACGGCCATAACTAGTTCAATTCTGCTTAGGAACCTGACAAGAACAGTAGATCCTCTTCAGTCCAATACACTGTACTTCCTGGGAACAGACTCCAGTGCTATTTGTCCTGTGTATGGCAATGGCAGCGCAATAGTGACTCTTCTTACCATAAAACAACTCTTGCTCTTAGGACCAGAAACTGCATGTGATTCAACTCCATTTAGGACTGGGAAACAAACGCTAGCTCGCCTTACAAGAAACACACTCTGCTTTAGAGACAAGAGCACTCTTCCACTCTACTGTGTTTACTATGGTGTCCGAACAGTGAGCTTGCTCAGAACAAAAGAACTGTGTTTCCTACACACATGGCCATATCTAGTTCAATTCTGCTTAGGAACTTGACAAGAACAGTAGATCCTCTTCAGTCCAATACACTGTACATGCTGGGAACAGACGCCAGTGCTATTTGTCCTGTGTATGGCAATGGCAGCACAATAGTGACTCTTCTTACCATAAAACAACTCTTGCTCGTAGGACCAGAAACTGCATGTGATTCAACTCCATTATGACTGGGAAACAAAAGCTAGCTCACGTTACAGAAACACACTCTGCTTTAGAGAAAAGAGCACTCTTCTACTCTACTGTGTTTCCTATAGGGCCAGAACAGTGAGCTTGCTCAGAACAAAAGAACTGTGCTTCCTACACACCGGCCATATCTAGTTCAACTCTGCTTAGGAAACTGACAAGAAGAGTAGCTCCTCTTCAGTCCGATACACTGTACTTGCAGGGAACAGACGCGAGTGCTATTTGCACTGTGTATGGCAATTGGAGCACAATAGTGACTTGCCCTACCAGAAAACAACTCTTGCTCGTAGGACAAAAACCTGCATGTGACTCAACTCCATTTAGGACTGGGAAACAAACGCTAGCTCGCCTTACAAGAAACACACTCTGCTTTTGAGAAAAGAGCACTCTTCTACTCTGCTGTGTTTCCTATAGGGACAGAACAGTGAGCTTGCTCAGAACAAAAGAACTGTGCTTCCTACACACACGGGCCATATCTAATTCAACTCTACTTAGGAAACTGACAAGAACAGTAGATCCTCTTCAGTCCATTACACTGTACTTGCTGGGAACAGACGCCAGTGCTATTTGTCCTGTGTATGGAAATGGCAGAGCAATAATGACTCTTCTTACCATAAAACAACACTTGCTCATAGTACTAGAAACTGCATGTGAGTCAACTCCATTGAGAACTGGGAAACAAATGCTAGCTCGCCTTACAAGAAACACACTCTGCTTTTGAGAAAAGAGCACTCTTCTACTATACAGTGTTTCCTATAGGGCCAGAACAGTGAGCTTGAACAGAACAAGAGAACTGTGCTTCCTACACACACGTCCATATCTAGTTCAATTTTGCTTAGAAAACTGAAAAGAACAGTAGATCCTCTTCAGTCCAATACACTGTACATGTTGGGAACAGATGCCAGTGCTATTTGCCCTGTGTATGACAATGGGAGCGCAATAGTGACTCTTCTTACCAGAAAACAACTCTTGCTCGTAGGACCACAAACTGCATGGGATTCAACTCCATTTAGTACTGGGTAACAAACGCTATCTCGCCTTACAAGAAACACACTCTGCTTTTGAGAAAACAGCACGCTTCTACTCTACTGTGATTCCTATGGGGTCCGAACAGTGAGCTTGCTCAGAACAAAAGAACTGTGCTTCCTACACACTCGGGCCATATCTAGTTCAACTCTGCTTAGGAAACTGACAAGAACAGTAGCTGCTCTTCAGTCCAATACACTGTACTTGCTGGGAACAGACGCAAGTGCTATTTGCCCTGTGTATGACAATGGGAGCACAATAGTGACTCTTCTTACCAGAAAACAACTCTTGCTCGTAGGACAAGAAACTGCATGTGATTCAAGTCGATTTAGGACTGGGAAACAAATGCTAGCTCGCCTTACAAGAAACACACTCTGCTTTTGAGAAAAGAGCACTCTTCTACTCTACTGTGTATCCTATGGGATCCGAACTGTGAGCTTGCTCAGAACAAAAGAACTGTGGTTCCTACACACAGGGGCCATATCTAGTTCAACTCTACTTAGGAAACTGACAAGAACAGTAGCTCCTCTTCAGTCCAATACACTGTACTTGCTTAGAACAGACGTGAGTGCTATTTGCACTGTGTCTGGCAATGGGAGTGCAATAGTGACTTTCCTTACCAGAAAACAACTCTTGCTCGTAAGACCAAAAACAGGATGTGATTCAACTCCATTTAGGACAGGGAAACAAACGCTAGCTTGCCTTACAAGAAACACACTCTGCTTTTGAGAAAAGAGCACTCTTCTACTCTACTGTGTTTCCTATGGGGTCCGAACAGTGAGCTTGCTCAGAACAAAAGAACTGTGCTTCCTACACACACGGGCCATATCTAGTTCAACTCTGCTTAGGAAACTGACAAGAAAGGTACATCCTCTTCAGTCCAATACACTGTACTTGCTGTGATTAGACGCCAGTGCTATTTGCCTTGTGTATGACAATGGGAGCACAATAGTGACTCTTCTTACCAGAAAAGAACTCTTGCTGGTAGGACCAGAAACTGCATGGGATTCAACTCCATTTAGGACTGGGAAACAAACGCTAGCTCGACTTACAAGAAACACACTCTGCTTTTGAGAAAAGAGCAGTCTTCTACTCTAATGTGTTTCCAAAAGGGCCAGAACAGTGAGCATTCGCAGAACAAAAGAACTGTGCTTCCTACACACACGGTCCATATCTAGTTCAACTCTGCTTAGGAAACTGACAAGAATAGTAGATCCTCTTCAGTCCGATACACTGTACATGCTGGGAACAGATGCCAGTGCTTTTTGCCCTGTGTATGACAATGGGAGCACAATAGTGACTTTCCTTACAAGAAAACAACTCTTCCTCGTAGGACCAAAAACTGGATGTGATTCAACTCCATTTAGGAATGGGAAACAAACGCTAGCTGGCCTTACAAGAAAGACACTCTGATTTTGAGAAAAGAGCACTCTTCTACTCGACTGTGTTACCTATGGGGTCCGAACAGTGAGCTTCCTCAGAACAAAAGAATTGTTATTGCTACAACACACGGGCCATATCTAGTTCAACTTTGCTTAGAAAACTGACAAGAACAGTAGCTCCTCTTCAGTCCAATACACTGTTCTTGCTGGGAACAGACGCGAGTGCTATTTGCACTGTGTATGGCATTGGGACCACAATAGTGACTTTCCTTACCAGAAAACAACTCTTGCTCGTAGGACCAAAAACTGGATGTGACTCAACTCCATTTGGGAATGGGAAACAAACTCTAGCTTGCCTTACAAGAAACACACTCTGCTTTTGAGAAAAGAGCACTCTTCTGCTCTACTGAGTTTCCTATGGGGTCCGAACAGTGAGCTTGCTCAGAACAAAAGAACTGTGCTTCCTACACACAGGGGCCATATCTATTTCAACTATGCTTAGGAAACTGACATGAACAGTAGCTCTGCTTTAGTCCAATACACTGTACTTGCTGGGAACAGACTCCAGTGCTATTTGCCCTGTGTATGACAATGGGAGCGCAATAGTGACTTTTCTTACCAGAAAACATCTCTTGCTCGTAGTACAAGAAACTTCATGTGATTCAACTCCATTTAGGACTGGGAAACAAATGCTAGCTCGACTTACAAAAACACACTCTGCTTTTGAGAAAAGAGCATTCTTCTACTCTACTGTGTTTCCTATGGGGTCCGAACAGTGAGCTTGCTCAGAACAAAAGAACTGTGCTTCCTACAAACACGGGCCATATCTAGTTCAACTCTGCTTAGGAAACTGACAAGAACAGTTTCTCCTCTTCAGATCAACTCACTGTACTTGTTGGGAACAGACGCGATGCTATTTGCACTGTGTATGCGAATGGGAGCGCAATAGTGACTTTCCTTACCAGAAAAAAACTCTTGCTCGTAGGACCAAAAACTGCATGTGATTCAACTCCATTTAGGACTGGGAAACAAACGCTAGCTCACCTTACAAGAAACACACTCTGCTTTTGAGAAAAGAGGACTCTTCAACTCTACTTTGTTTCCTATAGGGCCAGAACAGTGAGTTTGCTCAGAACAAAAAAACTGTGCTTCCTACAAATACCACGTTATCTAGTTCAATTCTGCTTAGGAAACTGACAAGAACAGTAGATCCTCTACAGTCCAATACACTGTACATGCTGGGAAACGACGCCAGTGCTATTTGCCCTGTGTATGATAATGGGAGCACAATAGGGACTCTTCTTAACAGAAAACTACTCTTGCTCATAGTACAAGAAACTGCATGTGATTCAACTCCATTTAGGACTTGGAAAGAAACTCTAGCTCGCCTTACAAGAAACACACTCTGCTTTTTCGAAAACATCACTCTTCTACTCTACTTTGTTTCCTATAGGGCCAGAACAGTGAGCTTGCTCAGAACAAAAGAACTGTGCTTCCTACACACACGGCCATATCTAGTTCAATTCTGTTTAGGAAACTGACAAGAACAGTAGATCCTTTTCAGTCCAATACACTGTACATGCTGGGAACAGACGCCAGTGCTATTTGCCCTGGTACCACAATGGGAGCGCAATAGTGACTCTTCTTACCAGAAAACAACTCTTGCTCGAAGGACAAGAAACTGCATGTGATTCAACTCCTTTTAGGACTGGGAAACAAACGCTAGCTCTCCTTACAAGAAACACACTCTGCTTTTGAGAAAAGAGCACTCTTCTACTCTACTGTGTTTCCTATAGGGCCAGAACAGTGATCATTCTCAGAACAAAAGAACTGTGCTTCCTACACACACGGGCCATATCTAGTTCAACTCTGCTTAGGAAACTGACATGAACAGTAGCTCCTCTTCAGTCCAATACACTGTACATGCTGGGAACAGACGCCAGTGCTATTTGCCCTAGTATCAAAATGGGAGCACAATAGTGACTCTTCTTACCAGAAAAGAACTCTTGCTGGTAGGACCAGAAACTGCATGGGATTCAACTCCATTTAGGACTGGGAAACAAACGCTAGCGCAACTTACAAGAAACACACTCTGCTTTTGACAAAAGAGCAGTCTTCTACTCTAATGTGTTTCCTATAGGGCCAGAACAGTGAGCATTCGCAGAACAAAAGAACTGTGCTTCCTACACACACGGTCCATATCTAGTTCAACTCTGCTTAGGAAACTGACAAGAACAGTAGATCCTCTTCAGTCCGATACACTGTACATGCTGTGAACAGATGCCTGTGCTATTTGCCCTGTGTATGACAATGGGAACACAATAGTGACTTTCCTTACCAGAAAACAACTCTTGCTCGTAGGACCAAAAACTGGATGTGATTCAACTCCTTTTAGGAATGGGAAACAAACGCTAGCTGGCCTTACAAGAAAGACACTCTGATTTTGAGAAAAGAGCACTCTTCTACTCGACTGTGTTTCCTATGGGGTCTGAACAGTGAGCTTCCTCAGAACAAAAGAACTGTGCTTCTTACAAACACGGGCCATATCTAGTTCAACTCTGCTTAGGAAACTGACAAGAACATTAGGTCCGCTTCAGCCCAATTCACTGTACTTGTTGGGAACAGACACGAGTGCTATTTGCACTGTGTATGGCAATGGGAGTGCAATAGTTTCTTTCCTTACCAGAAAACAACTCTTGCTCGTAGGACCAAAAACTGCATGTGACTCAACTCCATTTAAGACTGGGAAACAATCGCTAGCTCACCTTACAAGAAACACACTCTGCTTTTGAGAAAAGAGCACTCTTCTACTATACTGTGTTTCTTATATGGCCAGAACAGTGAGTTTGCTCAGAACAAAAGAACTGTGCTTCCTACAAATACGGCCATATCTAGTTCAATTCTGCTTAGGAAACTGACAAGAACAGTAGCTCCGCTTCAGTCCAATACACTGTACATGCTGGGAACAGACGCGAGTGCTATTTGCACTGTGTATGGCAATGGGAGTGCAATAGTGACTTTCCTTACCAGAAAACAACTCTTGCTCGTAGGACCAAAAACAGGATGTGATTCAACTCCATTTTGGACTGGGAAACAAATGCTAGCTTGCCTTACAAGAAACACACTCAGCTTTTGAAAAAACAGCACTCTTCTACTCTACTGTGTTTCCTACGGGGTCTGAACAGTGAGCTTGCTCAGAACAAAAGAACTGTGCTTCCTACACACACGGGCCATATCTAGTTCAACTCCGCTTTGGAAACTGACAAGAACAGTAGCTCCTCTTCAGTCCAATACACTGTTCTTTCTGGGAACAGACGTGAGTGCTATTTGCACTGTGTATGGCAATTGGAGCGCAATAGTGACTTTCCTTACCAGAAAACATCTCTTGGTCGTAGGACCAAAAACTGCATGTGATTCAACTCCATTTAGGACTGGGAAACAAACACTAGCTCGCCTTACAAGAAACACACTCTGCTTTTGAGAAAAGAGCACTCTTCTACTCTACTGTGTTTCCTGTGGTGCCCGAACAGTGAGCATTCTCAGAACAAAAGAACTGTGCTTCCTACACACACGGGCCATATCTAGTTCAACTCTGCTTAGGAAACTGACATGAACAGTAGCTCCTCTTCAGTCCAATACACTGTACATGCTGGGAACAGACGCCAGTGCTATTTGCCCTAGTATCACAATGGGAGCACAATAGTGACTCTTCTTACCAGAAAACAACTCTTGCTCATAGGACCAGAAACTGCATGTGATTCATCTCCATTTAGGATTGGGAAACAAACGCTAGCTCGCCTTACAAGAAACACACTCTGCTTTTGAGAAAAGAGCACTCTTCTACTCTACTGTGTTTCCTATAGGGCCAGAACAGTGAGCATTCTCAGAACAATAGAACTGTGCTTCCTATACACACGGGCCATATCTAGTTCAAGTCTGCTTAGGAAACTGACATGAACAGTAGCTCCTCTTCAGTCCAATACACTGTACTTGCTGGGAACAGACGCGAGTGCTATTTGCACTGTGTATGGCAATGGGAGCACAATAGTGACTCTTCTTCCCAGAAAACAATTCTTGCTCATAGGAACAGAAACTGCATGTGATTCAACTCCATTTAGGACTGGGAAACAAACGCTAGCTCGCCTTACAAGAAACACACACTGCTTTTGAGAAAAGAGCACTCTTCTACTCTACTGTGTTTCCTATGGGGTCCGAACAGTGAGCTTGCTCAGAACAAAAGAACTGTGTTTCCTACACACAGGAGCCATATCTAGTTCAACTCTGCTTAGGAAACTGACAAGAACAGTAGCTCCGCTTCAGTCCAATACACTGTACTTGCTGGGAACAGATGCTAGTGCTATTTGCACTGTGTATGTAAATGGGAGCACAATAGTGACTTTCCTTACCAGAAAACAACTCTTGCTCGTAGGACCAGAAACTGCATGTGATTCAAATCCATTTAGGACTGCGGAACAAACGCTAGCTCGCCTTACAAAAAACACACTCTGCTTTTGAGAAAAGAGCACTCTTCTACTCTAGTGTGTTTCCTATTGGCCCAGAACAGTGAATTTGCTCAGAACAAAAGAACTGTGCTTCCTACACACATGGGCCATATCTAGTTCAACTCTGCTTAGGAAACTGACAAGAACAGTACCTCCGCTTCAGTCCAATACACTGTACTTGCTGGGAACAGACGCGAGTGCTATTTGCACTGTGTATGGCAATGGGAGCACAATAGTGACTTTCCTTACCAGAAAACAACTCTTGCTCGTAGGACCAAAAACTGGATGTGATTCAACTCCATTTGGGAATGGGAAACAAACGCTAGCTCGCCTTACAAGAAAGACACTCTGATTTTGAGAAAAGAGCACTCTTCTACTCGACTGTGTTTCCTATGGGGTCCGAACAGTGAGCTTGCTCAGAACAAAAGAACTGTGCTTCCTACAAACACGGGCCATATCTAGTTCAACTCTGCTTAGGAAACTGACAAGAACATTAACTGCGCTTCAGTCCAATTCACTGTACTTGCTGGGAACAGACACGAGTGCTATTTGCACTGTGTATGGCAATGGGAGCGCAATTGTGACTTTCCTTACCAGAAAACAACTCTTGCTCGTAGGACCAAAAACTGATGTGATTCAACTCCATTTAGGACTGGGAAAAAAACGCTAGCTCGCCTTACAAGAAACACACTCTGCTTTTGAGAAAGGAGCACTCTTCTACTCTACTGTGTTTCCTATATGGCCAGAACAGTGAGTTTGCTCAAAACAAAAGAACTGTGCTTCCTACAAATACGGGCCATATCTAGTTCAACTCTGCTTAGGAAACTGACAAGAACAGTAGATCCTCTTCAGTCCAATACACTGTACATGCTGGGAACAGATGCCAGTGCTATTTGCGCTAGTATCACAATGGGAGCGCAATAGTGACTCTTCTTACCAGAAAACAACACTTGCTCGTAGGACAAGAAACTGCATGTGATTCAACTCCATTTTGGACTGGGAAACAAACACTAGCTCGCCTTACAAGAAACACACTCTGGTTTTGAGAAAAGAGCACTCTTCTACTCTACTGTGTTTCCTATGGTGCCCGAAAAGTGAGCATTCTCAGAACAAAAGAACTGTGCTTCCTACACACACGGGCCATATCTAGTTCAACTCTGCTTAGGAAACTGACATGAACAGTAGCTCTGCTTCACTCCAATACACTGTACTTGCTTGGAACAGACGTCTGTGCTATTTGCCGTGTGTATGACAATGGGAGCACAATAGTGACTCTTCTTACCAGAAAACAACTCTTGCTCGTAGGACAAGAAACTGCATGTGATTCAACTCCATTTAGGACTGGGAAACAAACGCTAGCTCGCCTTTCAAGAAACACACTCTGCTTTTGAGAAAAGAGCACTCTTCTACTCTACTGTGTTTCCTATGGGGTCCGAACAGTGAGCTTGCTCAGAACAAAAGAACTGTGCTTCCTACACACGGGCCATATCTAGTTCAACTCTGCTTAGGAAACTGACAAGAACAGTAGCTCCTCTTCAGTCCAATACCCTGTTCTTGCTGGGAACAGACTCGAGTGCTATTTGCACTGTGTATGGCATTGGGACCACAATAGTGACTTTCCTTACCAGAAAACAACTCTTGCTCGTAGGACCAAAAACTGGATGTGACTCAACTCCATTTAGGAATGGGAAACAAACTCTAGCTTGCCTTACAAGAAACACACTCTGCTTTTGAGAAAAGAGCACTCTTCTACTCTACTGTGTTTCCTATGGGGTCCGAACAGTGAGCTTGCTCAGAAAAAAAGAACTGTGCTTCCTACACACACGGGCAATATTTAGTTCAACTCTGCTTAGGAAACTGACAAGAACGGTAACTCCTCTTCAGTCCAATACACTGTACTAGCTGGGAACAGACGCGAGTGCTATTTGCACTGTGTATGGCAATAGGAGCACAATAGTGACTCTTCTTATCAGAAAACAACTCTTGCTCATAGGACCAGAAACTGCATGGGATTCAACTCCATTTTTGACTGGGAAACAAACACTAGCTCGCCTTACAAGAAAGACACTCTGATTTTGAGAAAAGAGCACTCTTCTACTCTACTGTGTTTCCTATGGGGTCGGAATAGTGAGCTTGCTCAGAACAAAAGAATTGTGCTTCCTACACACAGGGGCCATATCTAGTTCAACTCTACTTAGGAAACTGACAAGAACAGTAGCTCCGCTTCAGTCCAATACACTGTACATGATGGGAACAGACGCGAGTGTTATTTGCACTGTGCATGGCAATAGGAGTTCAATAGTGATTTTCCTTACCATAAAACAACTCTTGCTCGTAGGACCAAAAACAGGATGTGATTCAACTCCATTTAGGACTGGGAAACAAATGCTAGCTTGCCTTACAAGAAACACACTCAGCTTTTGAAAAAAGAGCACTCTTCTACTCTACTGTGTTTCCTATGGGGCCTGAACAGTGAGCTTGCTCAGAACAAAAGAACTGTGCTTCCTACACACACGAGCCATATCTAGTTCAACTCTACTTACGAAACTGACAAGAACAGTAGCTCCTCTTCAGTCCAATACACTGTATTAGCTGGGAACAGACGCGCGTGCTATTTGCACTGTGTATGGCAATAGGAGTGCAATAGTAACTCTTCTTATCAGAAAACACCTCTTGCTCGTAGGACCAGAAACTGCATGGGATTCAACTCCATTTTTGATTGGGAAACAAACACTAGCTCACCTTACAAGAAACACACTCTGCTTTTGAGGAAAGAGCACTCCTCTACTCTACTGTGTTTTCTATGGGGTCCGATCATTGAGCTTGCTCAGAACAAAAGAACTGTGCTTCCTACACACACGGGCCATATCTAGTTCAATTATGCTTAGGAAACTGACAAGAACAGCAGATCCTCTTCAGTCCAATACATCTGTACACAGATGCCAGTGCTATTTGTCCCGTTTATGACATTGGGAGCACAATAGTGACTCTTCTTACCTGAAAACAACTCTTGCTCGTAGGACCAGAAACTGCATGTGATTCAACTCCATTTAGGACTGGGAAACAAACGCTAGCTTGACTTACAAGAAACACACTCTGCTTTTGAGAAAGGAGCACTCTTCTACTCTAATGTCTTTCCTATAAGGCCAGAACAGTGAGCATTCTCAGAACAAAAGAACTGTGCTTCCTACACACACGGGCCATATCTAGTTCAACTCTGCTTAGGAAACTGACAAGAACAGTAGATGCTCTTCAGTCCAATACACTGTACATGCTGGGAACAGACGCCAGTGCTACTTGCCCTGTGTATGACAATGTTAGCGCAATAGTGACTCTTCTTACCAGAAAACATCTCTTACTCATAGGACAAGAAACTGCATGTGATTCATCTCCATTTAGGATTGGGAAAAAAACGCTAGCTCGCCTTACAAGAAACACACTCTGCTTTTGAGAAAAGAGCAGTCTTCTACTCTACTGTGTTTCTTATGGGGTCCGTACAGTGAGCTTGCTCAGAACAAAAGAACTGTGTTTCCTACACACATGGGACATATCTAGTTCAACTCTGCTTAGGAAACTGACAAGAACAGTAGCTCTTCTTCAGTCCAATACAATGCACTTGCTGGGAGCAGACGTGAGTGCTATTTGCACTGTGTATGGCAATGGGATCGCAATAGTGACTTTCCTTACCAGAAAACAACTCTTGCTCGTAGGACCAGAAACTGCATGGGATTCAACTCCATTTAGGACTGGGAAACAAAGCTAGCTCGCCTTACAAGAAACACACTCTGCTTTTGAGAAACCATCACTCTTCTACTCTACTTTGTTTCCTATAGGGCCAGAACAGTGAGCTTGCTCAGAACAAAAGAACTGTGCTTCCTACGCACAGGGGCCATATCTAGTTATACTCTGCTTAGGAAACTGACAAGAATGGTAGATCCTCTGCAGTCCAATACACTGTACATGCTGGGAACAGACGCCAGTGCTATTTGCCCTGTGTATGACAATGGGAGCGCAATAGTGACTCTTCATACCAGAAAACATCTCTTACTCGAAGGACAAGAAACTGCATGTGATTCAACTCCCTTTAGGACTGGGAAACAAACGCTAGCTCATCTTACAAGAAAGACACTCTGCTTTTTCGAAACCATCACTCTTCTACTCTACTTTGTTTCCTATAGGGCCAGAACAGTGAGCTTGCTCAGTACAAAAAACTGTGCTTCCTACACACACAGCCATATCTAGTTCAATTCTGCTTAGGAAACTGACAAGAACAGTAGATCCTCTTCAGTCCAATACACTGTACATGCTGGGAACAGACGCCAGTGCTAATTGCCCTGTGTATGACAAAGGGAGCGCAATAGTGACTCTTCTTACCAGAAAACAACTCTTGCTGGTAGGACCAGAAACTGCATGTGATTCATCTCCATTTAGCATTGGGAAACAAACGCTAGCTCACCTTACAAGAAACACACTCTGCTTTTGAGAATAGAGCACTCTTCTACTCGACTGTGTTTCCTATGGGGTCTGAACAGTGAGCTTGCTCAGAACAAAAGAACTGTGCTTCCTAAACACACGGTCATATCTAGTTCAATTCTGCTTAGGAAACTGACAAGAATAGTAGATCCTCTTCAGTCCAAAACACTGTACTTGCTGGGAACAGACGCGAGTGCTATATGCCCTGTGTATGACAATGGGAGCACAATAGTGACTCTTCTTACCAGAAAACAACTCTTCCTCCTAGGACCAGAAACTGCATGGGATTCAACTCCATTTAAGACTGGGAAACAAATGCTAGCTCGCCTTACAAGAAACACACTCTGCTTTTGAGAAGAGAGCACTCTTCTACTCTACTGTGTTTCCTATGGGGTCCAAAGAGTGAGCTTGCTCAGAACAAAAGAACTGTGCTTCCTACACACACGGACCATATCTAGTTCAACTCTGCTTAGGAACCTGACAAGAACAGTAGCTCCTCTTCAGTCCAATACACTGTACTTGCTGGGAACAGACGCGAGTTCTATTTGCAGTGTGTATGGCAATTGGAGCACAATAGTGACTCGTCTTACCAGAAATCAACTCTTGCTTGTAGGACAAAAAACTGCATGTGACTCAACTCCATTTAGGCCTGGGAAACAAACGCGAGTTCGCCTTACAAGAAACACACTCTGCTTTTGAGAAAAGAGCACTCTTCTACTCAACTGTGTTTCCATTAAGACCAAAACAGTGAGCTTGCTCAGAACAAATGAACTGTGCTTCCTACACATACGGTCATATCTAGTTCAATTCTGCTTAGGAAATTGACAAGAATAGTAGATCCTCTTCAGTGCAATACACTGTACTTGCTGGGAACAGATGCCAGTGCTATTTGTCCTGTGTATGGCAATGGCAGCGCAATAGTGACTATTCTTACCATAAAACAACTCTTGCTCGTAGGACCAGAAACTGCATGTGATTCAACTCCATTTAGGACTGGGACACAAACCCTAGCTCGCCTTACAAGAAACACACTCTGCTTTTGAGAAAAGAGCACTCTTCTACTCAACTGTGTTTCCTATAGGACCAAAACAGTGAGCTTGCTCAGAACAAAAGAACTGTGCTTCCTACACACACGGGCCATATCTAGTTCAACTCTGCTTACAAAACTGACAAGAACAGTAGATCCTCTTCAGTCCAATACACTGTACCTGCTGGGAACAGACGCGAGTGCTATTTGCACTGTGTATGGCAATTGGAGCGAAATAGTGACTCTTCTTACCAGAAAACAACTCTTGCTCGTAGGACCAAAAACTGCATGTGACTCAACTCCATTTAGGACTGGGAAACAAACGCAAGCTCGCCTTACAAGAAACACACTCTGCTTTAGAGAAAAGAGCACTCTTCTACTCTACTGTGTTTCCTATAGGGCCAGAACAGTGAGCTTGCTCAGAACAAAAGAACTGTGCTTCCTACACACACGGCCATATCTAGTTCAACTCTGCTTAGGAACCTGACAAGAACAGTAGATCCTCTTCAGTCCAATACACTGTACATGCTGGGAACAGACGCCAGCGCTATTTGCCCTGTGTATGACAATGGGAGCACAATAGTGACTCTTCTTACCAGAAAACAACTCTTGCTCATAGGACCAGAAACTGCATGTGATTCCACTCCATTTAGGACTGGGAAACAAACGATAGCTCGTTTTACAAGAAACACACTCTGCTTTTGAGAAAAGACCACTCTTCTACTCTACAGTGTTTCCTATTGGGCCAGTACAGTGAGCTTGCTGAGAACAAAAGAACTGTGCTTCCTACACACACGGACAATATCTAGTTCAACTCTGCTTAGGAAACTGACAAGAACAGTAGCTCCTATTCAGTCCAATACACTGTACTTGCGGGGAACAGACGCGAGTGCTATTTGCACTGTGTATCGCAATTGGAGCGCAATAGTGACTCTTCTTACCAGAAAACAAATCTTGCTCGTAGGACCAAAAACTGCACGTGACTCAACTCCATTTAGGACTGGGAAACAAACGCAAGCTCGCCTTACAAGAAACACACTCTGATTTTGAGAAAAGAGCACTCTTCTACTCAACTGTGTTTCCTATAGGACCAAAACAGTGAGCTTGCTCAGAACTAAAGAACTGTGCTTCCTACACACACGGTCATATCTAGTTCAATTCTGCTTAGGAAACTGACAAGAATAGTAGATCCTCTTCAGTCCAATACACTGTACTTGCTGGGAACAGACGCGAGTGCTATTTGCCCTGTGTATGACAATGGGAGCGCAATAGTGACTCTTCTTACCAGAAAACAACTCTTGCTCGTAGGACCAGAAACTGCATGTGATTCAACTCCATTTAGGACTGGGAAACAAAGGCTAGCTCGCCTTACATGAAACACACTCTGCTTTTGAGAAACCATCACTCTTCTACTCTACTTTGTTTCCTATAGGGCCAGAACAGTGAGCTTGCTCAGAACAAAAGAACTGTGCTTCCTACGCACAGGGGCCATATCTAGTTATACTCTGCTTAGGAAACTGACAAGAATGGTAGATCCTCTGCAGTCCAATACACTGTACATGCTGGGAACAGACGCCAGTGCTATTTGCCCTGTGTATGACAATGGGAGCGCAATAGTGACTCTTCATACCAGAAAACATCTCTTACTCGAAGGACAAGAAACTGCATGTGATTCAACTCCCTTTAGGACTGGGAAACAAACGCTAGCTCATCTTACAAGAAAGACACTCTGCTTTTTCGAAACCATCACTCTTCTACTCTACTTTGTTTCCTATAGGGCCAGAACAGTGAGCTTGCTCAGTACAAAAAACTGTGCTTCCTACACACACAGCCATATCTAGTTCAATTCTGCTTAGGAAACTGACAAGAACAGTAGATCCTCTTCAGTCCAATACACTGTACATGCTGGGAACAGACGCCAGTGCTAATTGCCCTGTGTATGACAAAGGGAGCGCAATAGTGACTCTTCTTACCAGAAAACAACTCTTGCTGGTAGGACCAGAAACTGCATGTGATTCATCTCCATTTAGCATTGGGAAACAAACGCTAGCTCACCTTACAAGAAACACACTCTGCTTTTGAGAATAGAGCACTCTTCTACTCGACTGTGTTTCCTATGGGGTCTGAACAGTGAGCTTGCTCAGAACAAAAGAACTGTGCTTCCTAAACACACGGTCATATCTAGTTCAATTCTGCTTAGGAAACTGACAAGAATAGTAGATCCTCTTCAGTCCAATACACTGTACTTGCTGGGAACAGACGCGAGTGCTATTTGCCCTGTGTATGACAATGGGAGCGCAATAGTGACTCTTCTTACCAGAAAACAACTCTTCCTCCTAGGACCAGAAACTGCATGGGATTCAACTCCATTTAAGACTGGGAAACAAATGCTAGCTCGCCTTACAAGAAACACACTCTGCTTTTGAGAAGAGAGCACTCTTCTACTCTACTGTGTTTCCTATGGGGTCCAAAGAGTGAGCTTGCTCAGAACAAAAGAACTGTGCTTCCTACACACACGGACCATATCTAGTTCAACTCTGCTTAGGAACCTGACAAGAACAGTAGCTCCTCTTCAGTCCAATACACTGTACTTGCTGGGAACAGACGCGAGTTCTATTTGCAGTGTGTATGGCAATTGGAGCACAATAGTGACTCGTCTTACCAGAAATCAACTCTTGCTTGTAGGACAAAAAACTGCATGTGACTCAACTCCATTTAGGCCTGGGAAACAAACGCGAGTTCGCCTTACAAGAAACACACTCTGCTTTTGAGAAAAGAGCACTCTTCTACTCAACTGTGTTTCCATTAAGACCAAAACAGTGAGCTTGCTCAGAACAAATGAACTGTGCTTCCTACACATACGGTCATATCTAGTTCAATTCTGCTTAGGAAATTGACAAGAATAGTAGATCCTCTTCAGTGCAATACACTGTACTTGCTGGGAACAGATGCCAGTGCTATTTGTCCTGTGTATGGCAATGGCAGCGCAATAGTGACTATTCTTACCATAAAACAACTCTTGCTCGTAGGACCAGAAACTGCATGTGATTCAACTCCATTTAGGACTGGGACACAAACCCTAGCTCGCCTTACAAGAAACACACTCTGCTTTTGAGAAAAGAGCACTCTTCTACTCAACTGTGTTTCCTATAGGACCAAAACAGTGAGCTTGCTCAGAACAAAAGAACTGTGCTTCCTACACACACGGGCCATATCTAGTTCAACTCTGCTTACAAAACTGACAAGAACAGTAGATCCTCTTCAGTCCAATACACTGTACCTGCTGGGAACAGACGCGAGTGCTATTTGCACTGTGTATGGCAATTGGAGCGAAATAGTGACTCTTCTTACCAGAAAACAACTCTTGCTCGTAGGACCAAAAACTGCATGTGACTCAACTCCATTTAGGACTGGGAAACAAACGCAAGCTCGCCTTACAAGAAACACACTCTGCTTTAGAGAAAAGAGCACTCTTCTACTCTACTGTGTTTCCTATAGGGCCAGAACAGTGAGCTTGCTCAGAACAAAAGAACTGTGCTTCCTACACACACGGCCATATCTAGTTCAACTCTGCTTAGGAACCTGACAAGAACAGTAGATCCTCTTCAGTCCAATACACTGTACATGCTGGGAACAGACGCCAGCGCTATTTGCCCTGTGTATGACAATGGGAGCACAATAGTGACTCTTCTTACCAGAAAACAACTCTTGCTCATAGGACCAGAAACTGCATGTGATTCCACTCCATTTAGGACTGGGAAACAAACGATAGCTCGTTTTACAAGAAACACACTCTGCTTTTGAGAAAAGACCACTCTTCTACTCTACAGTGTTTCCTATTGGGCCAGTACAGTGAGCTTGCTGAGAACAAAAGAACTGTGCTTCCTACACACACGGACAATATCTAGTTCAACTCTGCTTAGGAAACTGACAAGAACAGTAGCTCCTATTCAGTCCAATACACTGTACTTGCGGGGAACAGACGCGAGTGCTATTTGCACTGTGTATCGCAATTGGAGCGCAATAGTGACTCTTCTTACCAGAAAACAAATCTTGCTCGTAGGACCAAAAACTGCACGTGACTCAACTCCATTTAGGACTGGGAAACAAACGCAAGCTCGCCTTACAAGAAACACACTCTGATTTTGAGAAAAGAGCACTCTTCTACTCAACTGTGTTTCCTATAGGACCAAAACAGTGAGCTTGCTCAGAACTAAAGAACTGTGCTTCCTACACACACGGTCATATCTAGTTCAATTCTGCTTAGGAAACTGACAAGAATAGTAGATCCTCTTCAGTCCAATACACTGTACTTGCTGGGAACAGACGCGAGTGCTATTTGCCCTGTGTATGACAATGGCAGCGCAATAGTGACTCTTCTTACCAGAAAACAACTCTTGCTCGTAGGACCAGAAACTGCATGTGATTCAACTCCATTTAGGACTGGGAAACAAAGGCTAGCTCGCCTTACATGAAACACACTCTGCTTTTGAGAAAAGAGCACTCTTCTACCCTACTGAGTTTCCTATGGGGTCCGAACAGTGAGCTTGCTCAGAACAAAAGAACTGTGCTTCCTACACACGGGCCATATCTAGTTCAACTCTGCTTAGGAAACTGACAAGAACAGTAGCTCCTCTTCAGTCCAATACCCTGTTCTTGCTGGGAACAGACTCGAGTGCTATTTGCACTGTGTATGGCATTGGGACCACAATAGTGACTTTCCTTACCAGAAAACAACTCTTGCTCGTAGGACAAAAAACTGGATGTGACTCAACTCCATTTAGGAATGGGAAACAAACTCTAGCTTGCCTTACAAGAAACACACTCTGCTTTTGAGAAAAGAGCACTCTTCTACTCTACTGTGTTTCCTATGGGGTCCGAACAGTGAGCTTGCTCAGAAAAAAAGAACTGTGCTTCCTACACACACGGGCAATATTTAGTTCAACTCTGCTTAGGAAACTGACAAGAACGGTAACTCCTCTTCAGTCCAATACACTGTACTAGCTGGGAACAGACGCGAGTGCTATTTGCACTGTGTATGGCAATAGGAGCACAATAGTGACTCTTCTTATCAGAAAACAACTCTTGCTCATAGGACCAGAAACTGCATGGGATTCAACTCCATTTTTGACTGGGAAACAAACACTAGCTCGCCTTACAAGAAAGACACTCTGATTTTGAGAAAAGAGCACTCTTCTACTCTACTGTGTTTCCTATGGGGTCGGAATAGTGAGCTTGCTCAGAACAAAAGAATTGTGCTTCCTACACACAGGGGCCATATCTAGTTCAACTCTACTTAGGAAACTGACAAGAACAGTAGCTCCGCTTCAGTCCAATACACTGTACATGATGGGAACAGACGCGAGTGTTATTTGCACTGTGTATGGCAATAGGAGTTCAATAGTGATTTTCCTTACCATAAAACAACTCTTGCTCATAGGACCAAAAACAGGATGTGATTCAACTCCATTTAGGACTGGGAAACAAATGCTAGCTTGCCTTACAAGAAACACACTCAGCTTTTGAAAAAAGAGCACTCTTCTACTCTACTGTGTTTCCTATGGGGCCTGAACAGTGAGCTTGCTCAGAACAAAAGAACTGTGCTTCCTACACACACGGGCCATATCTAGTTCAACTCTACTTACGAAACTGACAAGAACGGTAGCTCCTCTTCAGTCCAATACACTGTATTAGCTGGGAACAGACGCGCGTGCTATTTGCACTGTGTATGGCAATAGGAGTGCAATAGTAACTCTTCTTATCAGAAAACACCTCTTGCTCGTAGGACCAGAAACTGCATGGGATTCAACTCCATTTTTGATTGGGAAACAAACACTAGCTCACCTTACAAGAAACACACTCTGCTTTTGAGGAAAGAGCACTCCTCTACTCTACTGTGTTTTCTATGGGGTCCGATCAGTGAGCTTGCTCAGAACAAAAGAACTGTGCTTCCTACACACACGGGCCATATCTAGTTCAATTATGCTTAGGAAACTGACAAGAACAGCAGATCCTCTTCAGTCCAATACATCTGTACACAGATGCCAGTGCTATTTGTCCCGTTTATGACATTGGGAGCACAATAGTGACTCTTCTTACCTGAAAACAACTCTTGCTCGTAGGACCAGAAACTGCATGTGATTCAACTCCATTTAGGACTGGGAAACAAACGCTAGCTTGACTTACAAGAAACACACTCTGCTTTTGAGAAAGGAGCACTCTTCTACTCTAATGTCTTTCCTATAAGGCCAGAACAGTGAGCATTCTCAGAACAAAAGAACTGTGCTTCCTACACACACGGGCCATATCTAGTTCAACTCTGCTTAGGAAACTGACAAGAACAGTAGATGCTCTTCAGTCCAATACACTGTACATGCTGGGAACAGACGCCAGTGCTACTTGCCCTGTGTATGACAATGTTAGCGCAATAGTGACTCTTCTTACCAGAAAACATCTCTTACTCATAGGACAAGAAACTGCATGTGATTCATCTCCATTTAGGATTGGGAAAAAAACGCTAGCTCGCCTTACAAGAAACACACTCTGCTTTTGAGAAAAGAGCAGTCTTCTACTCTACTGTGTTTCTTATGGGGTCCGTACAGTGAGCTTGCTCAGAACAAAAGAACTGTGTTTCCTACACACATGGGACATATCTAGTTCAACTCTGCTTAGGAAACTGACAAGAACAGTAGCTCTTCTTCAGTCCAATACAATGCACTTGCTGGGAGCAGACGTGAGTGCTATTTGCACTGTGTATGGCAATGGGATCGCAATAGTGACTTTCCTTACCAGAAAACAACTCTTGCTCGTAGGACCAGAAACTGCATGGGATTCAACTCCATTTAGGACTGGGAAACAAAGCTAGCTCGCCTTACAAGAAACACACTCTGCTTTTGAGAAACCATCACTCTTCTACTCTACTTTGTTTCCTATAGGGCCAGAACAGTGAGCTTGCTCAGAACAAAAGAACTGTGCTTCCTACGCACAGGGGCCATATCTAGTTATACTCTGCTTAGGAAACTGACAAGAATGGTAGATCCTCTGCAGTCCAATACACTGTACATGCTGGGAACAGACGCCAGTTCTATTTGCCCTGTGTATGACAATGGGAGCGCAATAGTGACTCTTCATACCAGAAAACATCTCTTACTCGAAGGACAAGAAACTGCATGTGATTCAACTCCATTTAGGACTGGGAAACAAACGCTAGCTCGTCTTACAAGAAAGACACTCTGCTTTTTCGAAACCATCACTCTTCTACTCTACTTTGTTTCCTATAGGGCCAGAACAGTGAGCTTGCTCAGTACAAAAAACTGTGCTTCCTACACACACAGCCATATCTAGTTCAATTCTGCTTAGGAAACTGACAAGAACAGTAGATCCTCTTCAGTCCAATACACTGTACATGCTGGGAACAGACGCCAGTGCTAATTGCCCTGTGTATGACAAAGGGAGCGCAATAGTGACTCTTCTTACCAGAAAACAACTCTTGCTGGTAGGACCAGAAACTGCATGTGATTCATCTCCATTTAGCATTGGGAAACAAACGCTAGCTCACCTTACAAGAAACACACTCTGCTTTTGAGAATAGAGCACTCTTCTACTCGACTGTGTTTCCTATGGGGTCTGAACAGTGAGCTTGCTCAGAACAAAAGAACTGTGCTTCCTAAACACACGGTCATATCTAGTTCAATTCTGCTTAGGAAACTGACAAGAATAGTAGATCCTCTTCAGTCCAAAACACTGTACTTGCTGGGAACAGACGCGAGTGCTATATGCCCTGTGTATGACAATGGGAGCACAATAGTGACTCTTCTTACCAGAAAACAACTCTTCCTCCTAGGACCAGAAACTGCATGGGATTCAACTCCATTTAAGACTGGGAAACAAATGCTAGCTCGCCTTACAAGAAACACACTCTGCTTTTGAGAAGAGAGCACTCTTCTACTCTACTGTGTTTCCTATGGGGTCCAAAGAGTGAGCTTGCTCAGAACAAAAGAACTGTGCTTCCTACACACACGGACCATATCTAGTTCAACTCTGCTTAGGAACCTGACAAGAACAGTAGCTCCTCTTCAGTCCAATACACTGTACTTGCTGGGAACAGACGCGAGTTCTATTTGCAGTGTGTATGGCAATTGGAGCACAATAGTGACTCGTCTTACCAGAAATCAACTCTTGCTTGTAGGACAAAAAACTGCATGTGACTCAACTCCATTTAGGCCTGGGAAACAAACGCGAGTTCGCCTTACAAGAAACACACTCTGCTTTTGAGAAAAGAGCACTCTTCTACTCAACTGTGTTTCCATTAAGACCAAAACAGTGAGCTTGCTCAGAACAAATGAACTGTGCTTCCTACACATACGGTCATATCTAGTTCAATTCTGCTTAGGAAATTGACAAGAATAGTAGATCCTCTTCAGTGCAATACACTGTACTTGCTGGGAACAGATGCCAGTGCTATTTGTCCTGTGTATGGCAATGGCAGCGCAATAGTGACTATTCTTACCATAAAACAACTCTTGCTCGTAGGACCAGAAACTGCATGTGATTCAACTCCATTTAGGACTGGGACACAAACCCTAGCTCGCCTTACAAGAAACACACTCTGCTTTTGAGAAAAGAGCACTCTTCTACTCAACTGTGTTTCCTATAGGACCAAAACAGTGAGCTTGCTCAGAACAAAAGAACTGTGCTTCCTACACACACGGGCCATATCTAGTTCAACTCTGCTTACAAAACTGACAAGAACAGTAGATCCTCTTCAGTCCAATACACTGTACCTGCTGGGAACAGACGCGAGTGCTATTTGCACTGTGTATGGCAATTGGAGCGAAATAGTGACTCTTCTTACCAGAAAACAACTCTTGCTCGTAGGACCAAAAACTGCATGTGACTCAACTCCATTTAGGACTGGGAAACAAACGCAAGCTCGCCTTACAAGAAACACACTCTGCTTTAGAGAAAAGAGCACTCTTCTACTCTACTGTGTTTCCTATAGGGCCAGAACAGTGAGCTTGCTCAGAACAAAAGAACTGTGCTTCCTACACACACGGCCATATCTAGTTCAACTCTGCTTAGGAACCTGACAAGAACAGTAGATCCTCTTCAGTCCAATACACTGTACATGCTGGGAACAGACGCCAGCGCTATTTGCCCTGTGTATGACAATGGGAGCACAATAGTGACTCTTCTTACCAGAAAACAACTCTTGCTCATAGGACCAGAAACTGCATGTGATTCCACTCCATTTAGGACTGGGAAACAAACGATAGCTCGTTTTACAAGAAACACACTCTGCTTTTGAGAAAAGACCACTCTTCTACTCTACAGTGTTTCCTATTGGGCCAGTACAGTGAGCTTGCTGAGAACAAAAGAACTGTGCTTCCTACACACACGGACAATATCTAGTTCAACTCTGCTTAGGAAACTGACAAGAACAGTAGCTCCTATTTAGTCCAATACACTGTATTTGCGGGGAACAGACGCGAGTGCTATTTGCACTGTGTATGGCAATTGGAGCGCAATAGTGACTCTTCTTACCAGAAAACAAATCTTGCTCGTAGGACCAAAAACTGCACGTGACTCAACTCCATTTAGGACTGGGAAACAAACGCAAGCTCGCCTTACAAGAAACACACTCTGATTTTGAGAAAAGAGCACTCTTCTACTCAACTGTGTTTCCTATAGGACCAAAACAGTGAGCTTGCTCAGAACTAAAGAACTGTGCTTCCTACACACACGGTCATATCTAGTTCAATTCTGCTTAGGAAACTGACAAGAATAGTAGATCCTCTTTAGTCCAATACACTGTACTTGCTGGGAACAGACACGAGTGCTATTTGCCCTGTGTATGACAATGGGAGCGCAATAGTGACTCTTCTTACCAGAAAACAACTCTTGCTCGTAGGACCAGAAACTGCATGTGATTCAACTCCATTTAGGACTGGGAAACAAAGGCTAGCTCGCCTTACATGAAACACACTCTGCTTTTGAGAAAAGAGCACTCTTCTACCCTACTGAGTTTCCTATGGGGTCCGAACAGTGAGCTTGCTCAGAACAAAAGAACTGTGCTTCCTACACACATGGGCCATATCTAGTTCAACTCTGCTTAAAAAACTGACAAGAACAGTAGATCCTCTTCAGTCCAATACACTGTACTTGCTGGGAACAGATGCAAGTGCTATTTGCACTGTGTATGGCTATGAGAGTGCAATAGTGACTCTTCTTACCAGAAAAAAACTCTTGCTCGTAGGACCAAAAACTGCATGTGTCTCAACTCCATTTAGGACTGGGAAAGAAATGCTAGCTCGCCTTACAAGAAAAACTCTGTGCTTTTGACAAAAGAGCATTCTTCTACTATACTGTGTTTCCTATAAGGCCAGATGAGTGAGCTTCCTCAGAACAAAAGAACTGTGCTTCCTGCACACAGGGGCCATATCTATTCAATTCTGCTTAGGAAACTGACAAGAACAGTAGATCCTCTTCAGCCCAATACACTGTACATGCTGGGAACACACGCCAGTACTATTTGCCCTGTGTATGACAATGGGAGCACAATACTGACTCTTCTTACCAGAAAACAACTCTTGTTCCTAGGACCAGAAACTGCATGTGACTCAACTCCATTTAAGACTGGGAAACAAACGCTAGCTCGCCTTACAAGAAATACACTCTGCTTTTGAGAAAAGAGCACTCTTCTACTCTACTGTGTTTCCTGTAGGGCCAGAACAGTGAGCTTGCTCAGAACAAAAGAACTGTGCTTCCTACACACACGGCCTTATCTAGTTCAATTCTGTTTAGGAACCTGACAAGAACAGTAGATCCCCTTCAGTCCAATACACTGTACTTGCTGGGAACAGACGCCAGTGCTATTTGTCCTGTGTATGGCAATAGCAGCGCAATAGTTACTCTTCTTACCAGAAAACAACTCTTGCTCGTAGGACCAGAAACTGCATGTGATTCAACTCCATTTAGGACTGGGAAACAAATGCTAGTTCGCCTTACAAGAAACACACTCTGCTTTTGAGAAAAGAGCACTCTTCTACTCTATTGTGTTTCCTAAGGGGTAAAACAGTGAGCTTGCTTAGAACAGAAAACTGTGCTTCCTACACACGGACCATATCTAGTTCAACTCTGCTTAGGAAACCGACAAGAACAGTAGCTCCTCTTCAGTCCGATACACTGTAATTGCTGGGAACAGACACGAGTGCTATTTGCAGTGTGTATGGCATTGGGAGCGCAATAGTGACTTTCCTTACCAGAAAACAACTCTTGCTCGTAGGACCAGAAACTGCATGTGATTCAACTCCATTTAGGACTGGGAAACAAACACTAGCTCGCCTTACAAGAAACACATCCTGCTTTTGAGAAAAGAGCACTCTTCTACTCTACTGTGTTTCCTATGTGGTCAAAACAGTGAGCTTGCTCAGAACAAAAGAACAGAGCTTCCTACACACGGGCCATATCTCGTTCAACTCTGCTTGGAAACTGACAACAACAGTAGCTACTCTTCAGTCCGATACACTGTACTTGCTGGGAACAGATGCGAGTGCTATTTGCTCTGTGCATGGCAATGGGAGCACAATAGTGACTCTTCTTACCAGAAAACAACTCTTGCTCGTAGGACCAGAAACGGCATGAGATTCAACTCCATTTAGGACTGGGAAACAAACGCTAGCTCGCATTACAAGAAACACACTCTGCTTTTGAGAAAAGAGCCCTCTTATACTCTAAAGTGTTTCCTATAGGGCCAGAACAGTGAGCTTGCTCAGAAAAAAAAAACTGTGCTTCCTACACACACGGGCCATTTCTAGTTCAACTCTGCTTAGGAAACTGACAAAAACGGTAGCTCCTCTTCAGTCCGGTACACTGTACTAGCTGGGAACACACGCGAGTGCTATTTGCACTGTGTATGGCAATGGGAGCGCCATAGTGACTTTCCTTAAAAGAAAACAACTCTTGCTCATAGGAACAGAAACTGCATGGGATTCAACTCCATTTAGGACTGGGAAACAAATGCTAGCTCGCCTTACAAGAAATACACTCTGCTTTTGAGAAAAGAGCACTCATCTACTCTACTGTGTTTCCTATGGGGTCCAAACAGTGAGCTTGTTCAGAACAGAAAAGTGTGCTTCCTACACGGACCATATCTAGTTCAACTCTGCTTATGAAACTGACAAGAACAGTAGCTCCTCTTCAGTCGATACACTGTAATTGCTGGGAACAGACGCGAGTGCTATTTGCACTGTGTATGTCAATGGGAGCACAATAGTGACTTTCCTTACCAGAAAACAACTCTTGCTCGTAGGACCAGAAACTGCATGAGCTTCAACTCCATTTAGGACTGGGAAACAAACGCTAGCTCGCATTACAAGAAACACACTCTGCTTTTGAGAAAACAGCCCTCTTATTCTCTAAAGTGTTTCCTATAGGGCCAGAACAGTGATCTTGCTCAGAAAAAAAAAAAAAACTGTGCTTCCTATACACACGGGCCATATCTAGTTCAACTCTGCTTAGGAAACTGACAAAAACAGTAACTCCTCTTCAGTACGATACCCTGTACTAGCTGGGAACACACGCGAGTGCTATTTGCACTGTGGAAGGCAATGGGAGCGCAATAGTGACTTTTCTTACCAGAAAACAACTCTTGCTCGTAGGACCAGAAACTGCATGTGATTCAACTCCATTTAGGACTGGGAAACAAATGCTAGCTCGCCTTACATGAAACACACTCTGCTTTTGAGAAAAGAGCACTCTTCTACTCTACTGTGTTTCCTATGGTCCGAACAGTGAGCTTGCTCAGAACAAAAGAACTGTGCTTCCGACACACACGGGCCATATCTAGTTCAACTCTGCTTAGGAAACTGACAAGAACAGTAGCTCCTCTTCAGTCCAATTCACTGTACATGCTAGGAACAGACGCCAGGACTATTTGCTCTGTTTATGACAATGGGAGCGCAATAGGGACTCTTCTTACCAGAAAACAACTCTTGCTCGTAGGACCAGAAACTGCATGTGATTCAACTCCATTTAGGACTGGAAAACAAATGCTAGCTCGCCTTACACACTCTGCTTTTGAGAAAAGAGTACTCTTCTACTCTACTGAGTCTCCTATGGGATCCGAACAGTGAGCTTGCTCAGAACAAAAGAACTGTGCTTCCTACACACACGGGCCATATCTAGTTCAACTCTGCTTAGGAAACTGACAAGAACAGTAGATCCTCTTCAGTCCAATACACTGTACTTGCTGGGAACAGATGCAAGTGCTATTTGCACTGTGTATGGCAATGGGAGTGCAATAGTGACTCTTCTTACCAGAAAATAACTCTTGCTCGTAGGACCAAAAACTGCATGTGTCTCAGCTCCATTTAGGACTGGGAAAGAAACGCTAGCTCGCCTTACAAGAAAAACACTCTGCTTTTGACAAAAGAGCATTCTTCTACTCTACTGTGTTTCCTAAAGGGCCTGAAGAGTGAGCTTCCTCAGAACAAAATAACTGTGCTTCCTGCACACAGGGCCCATATCTATTCAATTCTGCTTAGGAAACTGACAAGAACAGTAGATCCTCTTCAGTCCAATACACTGTACATGCTGGGAACAGACGCCAGTACTATTTGCCCTGTGTATGACAATGGGAGCGCAATAGTGACTCTTCTTACCAGAAAACAACTCTTGTTCCTAGGACCAGAAACTGCATGTGATTCAACTCCATTTAGGACTGGGAAACAAACGCTAGCTCGCCTTACAAGAAAAACACTCTGCTTTTGAGAAAAGAGCACTCTTCTACTCTACTGTGTTTCCTATAGGGCCAGTACAGTGAGCTTGATCAGAACAAAAGAACTGTGCTTCCTTCACACGGGCCATATCTAGTTCAACTCTGCTTAGGAAACTGACAAGAACAGTAGCTCCTCTTCAGTCTGATACACTGTACTTGCTGGGAACAGACGCGAGTGCTCTGTGCACTGTGTATGGCAATGGGAACACAATAGTGACTTTCCTTACCAGAAAACAACTCTTGCTCGTAGGACCAGAAACTCCATGTGATTCAACTCCATTTAGGACTGGGAAAAAAAACACTTGCTCGCCTTACAAGAAACACACTCTGCTTTTGAGAAAAGAGCACTCTTCTACTCTACTGTGTTTTCTATAGGGCCAGAACAGTGAGCTTGCTCAGAACAAAAGAACTGTGCTTCCTACAAACACGGCCATATGTAGTTCAATTCTGCTTAGGAACCTGACATGAAGAATAGATCCTCTTCAGTCCAATACAGTGTACTTGCTCGGAACAGACAACAGTGCTATTTATCCTGTGTATGGCAATGGCAGCACAATAGTGACTCTTCTTACCAGAACACAACTCTTGCTTGTAGGACAAGAAACTGCATGGGATTCAACTCCATTTTGGACTGGGTAACAAATGCTAGCTCGCCTTCCAAGAAACACCCTCTGCTTTTGAGAAAAGAGCACTCTTCTACTCCACTGTGTTTCCTGTAGGGCCAGAACAGTGAGCTTGCTCAGAACAAAAGAACTGTGCTTCCTACACACACGGCCATATCTAGTTCAATTCTGATTAGGAACCTGACAAGAACAGTAGATCTTCTTCAGTCCAATATACTGTACTTGGTGGGAACAGACGCCAGTGCTATTTGTCCTGTGTATGGCAATGGCAGTGCAATAGTGACTATTCTTACCATAAAACAACTCTTGCTCGTAGGACCAGAAACTGCATGTGATTCAACTCCATTTAGGACTGGGAAACAAATGCTAGCTCGCCTTACAAGAAATACACTCTGCTTTAGAGAAAAGAGCACTCCTCTACTCTACTGTGTTTCCTATGGTGTCCGAACAGTGAGCTTGCTCAGAACAAAAAAACTGTGCTTCCTACACACACGGGCCATATCTAGTTCAATTCTTCTTATAAACCTGACAAGAACAGTAGATCCTCTTCAGTCCAATACACTGTACTTGCTGGGAACAGACGCCAGTGCTAATTGTCTTTTGTATGGCAATGGCAGTGCAATAGTGACTCTTCTTACCAGAAAAAAACTCTTGCTCGTAGGACCAGAAACTGCATGTGATTCAACTCCATTTAGGACTGGGAAACAAACGCTAGCTCACCTTACAAGAAAAACACTCTGCTTTAGAGAAAAGAGCACTCTTCTACTCTACTGTGTTTCCTATGTGGTCCATACAGTGAGCTTGCTCAGAACAAAAGAACTGTGCTTCCTACACACACGGGCCATATCTCGTTCAACTCTTCTTAGGAAACTGACAAGAACAGTAGCTCCTTCAGTCCAATACACTGTACTTGCTGGGAACAGACGCGAGTGCTATTTGCACTGTGTATGGCAATTGGAACACAATAGTGACTAGTCTTACCAGAAAACAACTCTTGCTCGTAGTACAAAAACTGCATGTGACTCAACTCCATTTAGGACTGGGAAACAAACACTAGCTCGCCTTTCAAAAACACACTCTGCTTTTGAGAAAAGAGCACTCTTCTACTCTACTGTGTTTCCTATGTGTTCCGAACAGTGAGCTTGCTCAGAACAAAAAAACTGTGCTTCCTACACACACGGGCCATATCTAGTTCAATTCTTCTTATAAACCTGACAAGAACAGTAGATCCTCTTCAGTCCAATACACTGTACTTGCTGGGAACAGACGCCAGTGCTAATTGTCTTTTGTATGGCAATGGCAGTGCAATAGTGACTCTTCTTACCAGAAAAAAACTCTTGCTCGTAGGACCAGAAACTGCATGTGATTCAACTCCATTTAGGACTGGGAAACAAACGCTAGCTCACCTTACAAGAAAAACACTCTGCTTTAGAGAAAAGAGCACTCTTCTACTCTACTGTGTTTCCTATGTGGTCCATACAGTGAGCTTGCTCAGAACAAAAGAACTGTGCTTCCTACACACACGGGCCATATCTCGTTCAACTCTTCTTAGGAAACTGACAAGAACAGTAGCTCCTTCAGTCCAATACACTGTACTTGCTGGGAACAGACGCGAGTGCTATTTGCACTGTGTATGGCAATTGGAACACAATAGTGACTAGTCTTACCAGAAAACAACTCTTGCTCGTAGTACAAAAACTGCATGTGACTCAACTCCATTTAGGACTGGGAAACAAACGCTAGCTCGCCTTTCAAAAACACACTCTGCTTTTGAGAAAAGAGCACTCTTCTACTCTACTGTGTTTCCTATGTGTTCCGAACAGTGAGCTTGCTCAGAACAAAAAAAATGTGCTTCCTACATACACGGCCATATCTAGTTCAAGTCTGCTTAGGAAACTGACAAGAACAGTAGCTCCTATTCAGTCTGATACACTGTACTTGCTGGGAACAGACGCGAGTGCTATTTGCACTGTATATGGCATTTGGAGCCCAACAGTGACTCTTCTTACCAGAAAACAACTCTTGCTCGTAGGACAAAAAACTGCAAGTGACTCAACTCCATTTAGGACTGGAAAACTAACGCGAGCTCGCCTTCCAAAAACACACTCTGCTTTTGAGAAAAGATCACTCTTCTACTCTACTGTGTTTCCTTTGTGTTCCGAACAGTGAGCTTACTCAGAACAAAACAACTGTGCTTCCTACACACACGGCCATATCTAGATCAAGTCTGCTTAGGAAACTGACAAGAACAGTAGCTCCTGTTCAGTCCGATACACTGTACTTGCTGGGAACAGACATGAGTGCTATTTGCACTGTATATGGCATTTGGAGCGCAACAGTCACTCTTCTTACCAGAAAACAACTCTTGCTTGTAGGACAAAAATCTGCATGTGACTCAACTCCATTTAGGACTGGGAAACAAACGCGAGCTCGCCTTACAAGAAACATACTCTGCTTTTAAGAAAAGTGCACTCTTCTACTCTAATGTGTTTCCTATAGGGCCAGAACAGTGAGCTTGCTCAGAACATAAGAACTGTGCTTCCTACAGACACGGCCATATCTAGTTCAAGTCTGCTTAGGAAACTGACAAGAACAGTAGCTCCTATTCAGTCTGATACACTGTACTTGCTGGGAACAGACGCGAGTGCTATTTGCACTGTGTATGGCAATGGGAGCGCAATAGTGACTTTCCTTACCAGAAAACAACTCTTGCTCGTAGGACCAGAAACTGCATGTGATTCAACTCCATTTAGGACTGGAAAACAAATGCTACCTCGACGTCCAAGAAACACACTCTGCTTTTGAGAAAAGAGCACTCTTCTACTCTACTGTGCTTCCTATGGGGTCTGAACAGTGAGCTTGCTCAGAACAAAAGAACTGTGCTTCCTACACACACGGGCCATATCTAGTTCAACTCTGCTTAGGAAACTGACAAGAACAGTAGATCCTCTTCAGTCCAATACACTGCACTTGCAGGGAACAGACACGAGTGCTATTTGCACTGTGTATGGCAATTGGAGCCCAATAGTGACTTGTCTTACCAGAAAACAACTCTTGCCCGTAGGACAAAAAACTGCATGTGACTCAACTCCATTTAGGACTGGGAAACAAATGCTAGCTCGACGTCCAAGAAACACACTCTGCTTTTGAGAAAAGAGCACTCTTCTATTCTACTGTGTTTCCTATGTGTTCCGAAAAGTGAGCTTGCTCAGAACAAAAAAACTGTGCTTCCTACACACACGGCCATATCTAGTTCAAGTCTCCTTAGGAACCTGACAAGAACAGTAGATCCTCTTCAGTCCAATACAGTGTACTTGCTGGGAACAGACGCCAATGGTATTTGTCCTGTGTATGGCAATGGCAGCGCAATAGTGACTCTTCTTACCAGAAAACAACTCTTGCTCATGGACCAGAAACTGCATGTGATTCAACTCCATTTAGGACTGGGAAACAAACTCTAGCTCGCTTTACAAGAAACACACTCTGCTTTTGAGAAAAGAGCACTCTACTACTCTACTGTGTTTCCTACAGGGCCAGAACATTGAGCTTGCTCAGAAAAAAAGAACTGTGCTTTCTACACACACGGGCCATTTGTAGTTCAACTCTGCTTAGGAAACTGAGAAGAACAGTAGCTCCTCTTCTTTCCAATACACTGTACTTGCTGGGAACAAATGGGAGGGCTATTTGCACTGTGTATGGCAATGGGAGCACAATAGTGACTTTCCTTACCAGAAAACAACTCTTGCTCGTAGGAACACAAACTGCATGTGATTCCACTCCATTTAGGAATGGGAAACAAACGATAGCTCGCCTTAAAAGAAACACACTCTGCTTTTGAGAAAAAAGCACTCTTCTATTCTACTGTGTTTCCTATGGGGTCCGAACAGTGAGCTTGCTCAGAACAAAAAAACTGTGCTTCCTACACACACGGCCATATCTAGTTCAAGTCTGCTTAGGAACCTGACAAGAACAATAGATCGTCTTCAGCCCAATATACTGTACTTGCTGCGAACAGACGCCAGTGCTATTTGTCCTGTGTATGGCAATGGCAGCGCAATAGTGACTCTTTTTACCAGAAAACAACTCTTGCTCGTAGTACCCGAACCTGCATGGGATTTAACTCCATTTAGGACTGCGAAACAAACCCTATCTTGCCTTACAAGTAACACACTCTGCTTTAGAGAAAAGAGCACTCTTCTGCTCTACTGTGTTTCCTATGGGGTCCAAACAGTGAGCTTGCAAAGAACAAAAGAACTGTGCTTCCTACAAACACAGCCATATCTAGTTCAACTCTGCTTAGGAAACTGACAAGAACAGTAGCACCTATCCAGTCCAATACACTGTACTTGGTGGGAACAGACGCCAGTGCTATTTGCACTGTGTATGGCAATGGGAGCGCAATGTGACTTTCCTTACCAGAAAAGAACTCTTGTTCTTAGGACCTGAAACTGCATGTGATTCAACTCCATTTAGGACTAGGAAACAAATGCTAGCTTGCCTTACTAGAAACACACTCTGCTTTTGAGAAAAGAGCACTCTTCTACTCTACTGTGTTTCCTATAGGGCCAGAACAGTGAACTTGCTCAGAACATAAGAACTGTGCTACCTACACACACGGGCCATATCTACTTCAACTCTGCTTAGGAAACTGACAAGAAAAGTAGTTCCTCTTCAGTCCGATACCCTGTACTTGCTGGGAACAGACGCGAGTGCTATTTGCACTGTGTATGGCAATGGGAGCGCAATAGTGACTTTCCTTACCATAAAACAACTCTTGCTCGTAGGACCAGAAACTGCATGTGATTCAACTCCATTTAGGACTGGGAAACAAACGATAGCTCGCCTTACAAGAAACATACTCTGCTTTAGAGAAAAGAGCACTCTTCTACTCTACTGTGTTTCCTATAGGGCCAGAACAGTGAGCTTGCTCAGATTAAAAAACTGTGCTTCCTACAGACACGGGCCATATCTAGTTCAACTCTGCTTAGGAAACTGACAAGAACAGTAGCTCCTATTCAGTCCAATACACTGTACTTGCTGGGAACAGACGCGAGTGCTATTTGCACTGTGTATGGCAATTGGAGCACAATAGTGACTCTTCTTACCAGAAAACAACTCTTGCTCGTAGGAGCAAAAACTGCATGTGACTCAACTCCATTTAGGACTGGGAAACAAACGTGAGCTCGCCTTACAAGAAACACACTCTGCTTTTGAGAAAAGAGCACTCTTCTACTCTACTGTGTTTCCTATAGGGCCAAAACAGTGAGCTTGCTCAGAACAAAAGAACTGTGCTTCCTAAACACACGGTCATATCTAGTTCAATTCTGCTTAGGAAACTGACAAGAATAGTAGATCCTCTTCAGTCCAAAACACTGTACTTGCTGGGAACAGACGCGAGTGCTATATGCCCTGTGTATGACAATGGGAGCACAATAGTGACTCTTCTTACCAGAAAACAACTCTTCCTCCTAGGACCAGAAACTGCATGGGATTCAACTCCATTTAAGACTGGGAAACAAATGCTAGCTCGCCTTACAAGAAACACACTCTGCTTTTGAGAAGAGAGCACTCTTCTACTCTACTGTGTTTCCTATGGGGTCCAAAGAGTTAGCTTGCTCAGAACAAAAGAACTGTGCTTCCTACACACACGGACCATATCTAGTTCAACTCTGCTTAGGAACCTGACAAGAACAGTAGCTCCTCTTCAGTCCAATACACTGTACTTGCTGGGAACAGACGCGAGTTCTATTTGCAGTGTGTATGGCAATTGGAGCACAATAGTGACTCGTCTTACCAGAAATCAACTCTTGCTTGTAGGACAAAAAACTGCATGTGACTCAACTCCATTTAGGCCTGGGAAACAAACGCGAGTTCGCCTTACAAGAAACACACTCTGCTTTTGAGAAAAGAGCACTCTTCTACTCAACTGTGTTTCCATTAAGACCAAAACAGTGAGCTTGCTCAGAACAAATGAACTGTGCTTCCTACACATACGGTCATATCTAGTTCAATTCTGCTTAGGAAATTGACAAGAATAGTAGATCCTCTTCAGTGCAATACACTGTACTTGCTGGGAACAGATGCCAGTGCTATTTGTCCTGTGTATGGCAATGGCAGCGCAATAGTGACTATTCTTACCATAAAACAACTCTTGCTCGTAGGACCAGAAACTGCATGTGATTCAACTCCATTTAGGACTGGGACACAAACCCTAGCTCGCCTTACAAGAAACACACTCTGCTTTTGAGAAAAGAGCACTCTTCTACTCAACTGTGTTTCCTATAGGACGAAAACAGTGAGCTTGCTCAGAACAAAAGAACTGTGCTTCCTACACACACGGGCCATATCTAGTTCAACTCTGCTTACAAAACTGACAAGAACAGTAGATCCTCTTCAGTCCAATACACTGTACCTGCTGGGAACAGACGCGAGTGCTATTTGCACTGTGTATGGGTAATTGGAGCGAAATAGTGACTCTTCTTACCAGAAAACAACTCTTGCTCGTAGGACCAAAAACTGCATGTGACTCAACTCCATTTAGGACTGGGAAACAAACGCAAGCTCGCCTTACAAGAAACACACTCTGCTTTAGAGAAAAGAGCACTCTTCTACTCTACTGTGTTTCCTATAGGGCCAGAACAGTGAGCTTGCTCAGAACAAAAGAACTGTGCTTCCTACACACACGGCCATATCTAGTTCAACTCTGCTTAGGAACCTGACAAGAACAGTAGATCCTCTTCAGTCCAATACACTGTACATGCTGGGAACGAACAGACGCCAGCGCTATTTGCCCTGTGTATGACAATGGGAGCACAATAGTGACTCTTCTTACCAGAAAACAACTCTTGCTCATAGGACCAGAAACTGCATGTGATTCCACTCCATTTAGGACTGGGAAACAAACGATAGCTCGTTTTACAAGAAACACACTCTGCTTTTGAGAAAAGAGCACTCTTCTACTCTACAGTGTTTCCTATTGGGCCAGTACAGTGAGCTTGCTGAGAACAAAAGAACTGTGCTTCCTACACACACGGACAATATCTAGTTCAACTCTGCTTAGGAAACTGACAAGAACAGTAGCTCCTATTCAGTCCAATACACTGTACTTGCGGGGAACAGACGCGAGTGCTATTTGCACTGTGTATGGCAATTGGAGCGCAATAGTGACTCTTCTTACTAGAAAACAAATCTTGCTCGTAGGACCAAAAACTGCATGTGACTCAACTCCATTTAGGACTGGGAAACAAACGCAAGCTCGCCTTACAAGAAACACACTCTGATTTTGAGAAAAGAGCACTCTTCTACTCAACTGTGTTTCCTATAGGACCAAAACAGTGAGCTTGCTCAGAACTAAAGGACTGTGCTTCCTACACACACGGTCATATCTAGTTCAATTCTGCTTAGGAAACTGACAAGAATAGTAGATCCTCTTCAGTCCAATACACTGTACTTGCTGGGAACAGACGCGAGTGCTATTTGCCCTGTGTATGACAATGGGAGCGCAATAGTGACTCTTCTTACCAGAAAACAACTCTTGCTCGTAGGACCAGAAACTGCATGTGATTCAACTCCATTTAGGACTGGGAAACAAAGGCTAGCTCGCCTTACATGAAACACACTCTGCTTTTGAGAAAAGAGCACTCTTCTACCCTACTGAGTTTCCTATGGGGTCCGAACAGTGAGCTTGCTCAGAACAAAAGAACTGTGCTTCCTACACACATGGGCCATATCTAGTTCAACTCTGCTTAAAAAACTGACAAGAACAGTAGATCCTCTTCAGTCCAATACACTGTACTTGCTGGGAACAGATGCAAGTGCTATTTGCACTGTGTATGGCTATGAGAGTGCAATAGTGACTCTTCTTACCAGAAAAAAACTCTTGCTCGTAGGACCAAAAACTGCATGTGTCTCAACTCCATTTAGGACTGGGAAAGAAATGCTAGCTCGCCTTACAAGAAAAACTCTGTGCTTTTGACAAAAGAGCATTCTTCTACTATACTGTGTTTCCTATAAGGCCAGATGAGTGAGCTTCCTCAGAACAAAAGAACTGTGCTTCCTGCACACAGGGGCCATATCTATTCAATTCTGCTTAGGAAACTGACAAGAACAGTAGATCCTCTTCAGCCCAATACACTGTACATGCTGGGAACACACGCCAGTACTATTTGCCCTGTGTATGACAATGGGAGCACAATACTGACTCTTCTTACCAGAAAACAACTCTTGTTCCTAGGACCAGAAACTGCATGTGACTCAACTCCATTTAAGACTGGGAAACAAACGCTAGCTCGCCTTACAAGAAATACACTCTGCTTTTGAGAAAAGAGCACTCTTCTACTCTACTGTGTTTCCTGTAGGGCCTGAACAGTGAGCTTGCTCAGAACAAAAGAACTGTGCTTCCTACACACACGGCCTTATCTAGTTCAATTCTGTTTAGGAACCTGACAAGAACAGTAGATCCCCTTCAGTCCAATACACTGTACTTGCTGGAAACAGACGCCAGTGCTATTTGTCCTGTGTATGGCAATAGCAGCGCAATAGTTACTCTTCTTACCAGAAAACAACTCTTGCTCGTAGGACCAGAAACTGCATGTGATTCAACTCCATTTAGGACTGGGAAACAAATGCTAGCTCGCCTTACAAGAAACACACTCTGCTTTTGATAAAAGAGCACTCTTCTACTCTATTGTGTTTCCTAAGGGGTAAAACAGTGAGCTTGCTTAGAACAGAAAACTGTGCTTCCTACACACGGACCATATCTAGTTCAACTCTGCTTAGGAAACCGACAAGAACAGTAGCTCCTCTTCAGTCCGATACACTGTAATTGCTGGGAACAGACACGAGTGCTATTTGCAGTGTGTATGGCATTGGGAACGCAATAGTGACTTTCCTTACCAGAAAACAACTCTTGCTCGTAGGACCAGAAACTGCATGTGATTCAACTCCATTTAGGACTGGGAAACAAACACTAGCTCGCCTTACAAGAAACACATCCTGCTTTTGAGAAAAGAGCACTCTTCTACTCTACTGTGTTTCCTATGTGGTCAAAACAGTGAGCTTGCTCAGAACAAAAGAACTGAGCTTCCTACACACACGGGCCATATCTCGTTCAACTCTGCTTAGGAAACTGACAACAACAGTAGCTACTCTTCAGTCCGATACACTGTACTTGCTGGGAACAGACGCGAGTGCTATTTGCTCTGTGCATTGCAATGGGAGCACAATAGTGACTCTTCTTACCAGAAAACAACTCTTGCTTGTAGGACCAGAAACTGCATGAGATTCAACTCCATTTAGGACTGGGAAACAAACGCTAGCTCGCATTACAAGAAACACACTCTGCTTTTGAGAAAAGAGCCCTCTTATTCTCTAAAGTGTTTCCTATAGGGCCAGAACAGTGAGCTTGCTCAGAAAAAAAAAAACTGTGCTTCCTACACACACGGGCCATATCTAGTTCAACTCTGCTTAGGAAACTGACAAAAACAGTAGCTCCTCTTCAGTCCGGTACACTGTACTAGCTGGGAACACACGCGAGTGCTATTTGCACTGTGTATGGCAATGGGAGCGCCATAGTGACTTTCCTTACCAGAAAACAACTCTTGCTCGTAGGAACAGAAACTGCATGGGATTCAACTCCATTTAGGACTGGGAAACAAATGCTAGCTCGCCTTACAAGAAATACACTCTGCTTTTGAGAAAAGAGCACTCATCTACTCTACTGTGTTTCCTATGGGGTCCAAACAGTGAGCTTGCTCAGAACAGAAAACTGTGCTTCCTACACACGGACCATATCTAGTTCAACTCTGCTTATGAAACTGACAAGAACAGTAGCTCCTCTTCAGTCCGATACACTGTAATTGCTGGGAACAGACGCGAGTGCTATTTGCACTGTGTATGTCAATGGGAGCGCAATGGTGACTTTCCTTACCAGAAAACAACTCTTGCTCATAGGACCAGAAACTGCATGTGATTCAACTCCATTTAGGACTGGGAAACAAACACTAGCTCGCCTTACAAGAAACACACCCTGCTTTTGAGAAAAGAGCACTCTTCTACTCTACTGTGTTTCCTATGTGGTCAAAACAGTGAGCTTGCTCAGAACAAAAGAACTGAGCTTCCTACACACACGGGCCATATCTCGTTCAACTCTGTTTAGGAAACTGACAACAAGAGTAGCTACTCTTCAGTCCGATACACTGTACTTGCTGGGAACAGACGCGAGTGCTATTTGCACTGTGTATGGCAATGGGAGCACAATAGTGACTCTTCTTACCAGAAAACAACTCTTGCTCGTAGGACCAGAAACTGCATGAGATTCAACTCCATTTAGGACTGGGAAACAAACGCTAGCTTGCATTACAAGAAACACACTCTGCTTTTGAGGAAAGAGCCCTCTTATTCTCTAAAGTGTTTCCTATAGGGCCAGAACAGTGATCTTGCTCAGAAAAAAAAAAAAACTGTGCTTCCTACACACACGGGCCATATCTAGTTCAACTCTGCTTAGGAAACTGACAAAAACAGTAACTCCTCTTCAGTACGATACCCTGTACTAGCTGGGAACACACGCGAGTGCTATTTGCACTGTGTATGGCAATGGGAGCGCAATAGTGACTTTTCTTACCAGAAAACAACTCTTGCTCGTAGGACCAAAAACTGCATGTGATTCAATTCCATTTAGGACTGGGAAACAAATGCTAGCTCGCCTTACATGAAACACACTCTGCTTTTGAGAAAAGAGCACTCTTCTACTCTACTGTGTTTCCTATGGGTCCGAACAGTGAGCTTGCTCAGAACAAAAGAACTGTGCTTATTACACACACGGGCCATATCTAGTTCAACTCTGCTTAGGAAACTGACAAGAACAGTAGCTCCTCTTCAGTCCAATTCACTGTACATGCTACGAACAGACGCCAGAACTATTTGCTCTGTGTATGAAAATGGGAGCGCAATAGGGACTCTTCTTACCAGAAAACAACTCTTGCTCATAGGACCAGAAACTGCATGTGATTCAACTCCATTTAGGACTGGGAAACAAATGCTAGCTCGCCTTACATGAAACACACTCTGCTTTTGAGAAAAGAGTACTCTTCTACTCTACTGAGTTTCCTATGGGATCCGAACAGTGAGCTGCTCAGAACAAAAGAACTGTGCTTCCTACACACACGGGCCATATCTAGTTCAACTCTGCTTAAAAAACTGACAAGAACAGTAGATCCTCTTCAGTCCAATACACTGTACTTGCTGGGAACAGATGCAAGTGCTATTTGCACTGTGTATGGCAATGGGAGTGCAATAGTGACTCTTCTTACCAGAAAAAAGCTCTTGCTCGTAGGACCAAAAACTGCATGTGTCTCAGCTCCATTTAGGACTGGGAAAGAAACGCAAGCTCGCCTTACAAGAAAAACTCTCTGCTTTTGACAAAAGAGCATTCTTCTACTATACTGTGTTTCCTATAGGGCCTGAAGAGTGAGCTTCCTCAGAACAAAAGAACTGTGCTTCCTGCACACAGGGGCCATATCTATTCAACTCTGCTTAGGAACCTGACAAGAACAGTAGATCCTCTTCAATCCAATACACTGTACATGCTGGGAAAATACGCCAGCGCTATTTGCCCTGTGTATGACAATGGGAGCACAATAGTGACTCTTCTTACCAGAAAACAACTCTTGCTCATAGGACCAGAAACTGCATGGGATTCAACTCCATTTAGGACTGGGAAACAAACAATAGCTCGTTTTACAGGAAACACACTCTGCTTTTGGGAAAAGAGCACTCTTCTACTCTACAGTGTTTCCTATCGGGCCAGAACAGTGAGCTTGCTGAGAACAAAAGAACTGTGCTTCCTACACACATGGACCATATCTAGTTCAACTCTGCTAAGGAAACTGACAAGAACAGTAGCTCCTATTCAGTCCAATACACTGTACTTGCGGGGAACAGACGCGAGTGCTATTTTCCCTGTGTATGACAATGGGAGCGCAATGGTGACTCTTCTTACCAGAAAACAACTCTTGCTCGTAGGACCAGAAACTGCATGTTATTCAACTCCATTTAGGACTGGGAAAAAAATGCTAGCTCGCCTTACATGAAACACACTCTGCTTTTGAGAAAAGAGCACTCTTCTACCCTACTGAGTTTCCTATGGGGTCTGAACAGTGAGCTTGCTCAGAACAAAAGAACTGTGCTTCCTACACAAACGGGCCATATCTAGTTCAACTCTGCTTAAAAAACTGACAAGAACAGTAGATCCTCTTCAGTCCAATACACTGTACTTGCTGGGAACAGATGCAGGTGCTATTTGCACTGTGTATGGCTATGAGAGTGCAATAGTGACTCTTCTTACCAGAAAAAAACTCTTGCTCGTAGGACCAAAAACTGCATGTGTCTCAACTCCATTTAGGACTGGGAAAGAAATGCTAGCTCGCCTTACAAGAAAAACTCTGTGCTTTTGACAAAAGAGCATTCTTCTACTCTACTGTGTTTCCTATAGGGCCAGATGAGTGAGCTTCCTCAGAACAAAAGAACTGTGCTTCCTGCACACAGGGGCCAGATCTATTCAATTCTGCTTAGGAAACTGACAAGAACAGTAGATCCTCTTCAGCCCAATACACTGTACATGCTGGGAACAGACGCTAGTACTATTTGCCCTGTGTATGACAATGGGAGCACAATAGTGACTCTTCTTACCAGAAAACAACTCTTGTTCCTAGGACCAGAAACTGCATGTGACTCAACTCCATTTAGGACTGGGAAACAAACGCTAGCTTGCCTTACAAGAAATACACTCTGCTTTTGAGAAAAGAGCACTCTTCTACTCTACTGTGTTTCCTGTAGGGCCAGAACAGTGAGCTTGCTCAGAACAAAAGAACTGTGCTTCCTACACACACGGCCATATCTACTTCAATTCTGTTTAGGAACCTGACAAGAACAGTAGATCCCCTTCAGTCCAATACACTGTACTTGCTGGGAACAGACGCCAGTGCTATTTGTCCTGTGTATGGCAATGGCAGCGCAATAGTGACTATTCTTACCATAAAATAACTATTGCTCGTAGGACCAGAAACTGCATGTGCTTCAACTCCATTTAGGACTGGGAAACAAATGCTAGCTCGCCTTACAAGAAACACACCCTGCTTTTGAGAAAAGAGCACTCTTCTACTCTACTGTGTTTCCTATGTGGTCAAAACAGTGAGCTTGCTCAGAACAAAAGAACAGAGCTTCCTACACACGGGCCATATCTCGTTCAACTCTGCTTAGGAAACTGACAACAACAGTAGCTACTCTTCAGTCCGATACACTGTACTTGCTGGGAACAGATGCGAGTGCTATTTGCTCTGTGCATGGCAATGGGAGCACAATAGTGACTCTTCTTACCAGAAAACAACTCTTGCTCGTAGGACCAGAAACGGCATGAGATTCAACTCCATTTAGGACTGGGAAACAAACGTTAGCTCGCATTACAAGAAACACACTCTGCTTTTGAGAAAAGAGCCCTCTTATACTCTAAAGTGTTTCCTATAGGGCCAGAACAGTGAGCTTGCTCAGAAAAAAAAAACTGTGCTTCCTACACACACGGGCCATTTCTAGTTCAACTCTGCTTAGGAAACTGACAAAAACAGTAGCTCCTCTTCAGTCCGGTACACTGTACTAGCTGGGAACACACGCGAGTGCTATTTGCACTGTGTATGGCAATGGGAGCGCCATAGTGACTTTCCTTAAAAGAAAACAACTCTTGCTCATAGGAACAGAAACTGCATGGGATTCAACTCCATTTAGGACTGGGAAACAAATGCTAGCTCGCCTTACAAGAAATACACTCTGCTTTTGAGAAAAGAGCACTCATCTACTCTACTGTGTTTCCTATGGGGTCCAAACAGTGAGCTTGTTCAGAACAGAAAAGTGTGCTTCCTACACGGACCATATCTAGTTCAACTCTGCTTATGAAACTGACAAGAACAGTAGCTCCTCTTCAGTCGATACACTGTAATTGCTGGGAACAGACGCGAGTGCTATTTGCACTGTGTATGTCAATGGGAGCACAATAGTGACTTTCCTTACCAGAAAACAACTCTTGCTCGTAGGACCAGAAACTGCATGAGCTTCAACTCCATTTAGGACTGGGAAACAAACGCTAGCTCGCATTACAAGAAACACACTCTGCTTTTGAGAAAACAGCCCTCTTATTCTCTAAAGTGTTTCCTATAGGGCCAGAACAGTGATCTTGCTCAGAAAAAAAAAAAAAACTGTGCTTCCTATACACACGGGCCATATCTAGTTCAACTCTGCTTAGGAAACTGACAAAAACAGTAACTCCTCTTCAGTACGATACCCTGTACTAGCTGGGAACACACGCGAGTGCTATTTGCACTGTGGAAGGCAATGGGAGCGCAATAGTGACTTTTCTTACCAGAAAACAACTCTTGCTCGTAGGACCAGAAACTGCATGTGATTCAACTCCATTTAGGACTGGGAAACAAATGCTAGCTCGCCTTACATGAAACACACTCTGCTTTTGAGAAAAGAGCACTCTTCTACTCTACTGTGTTTCCTATGGTCCGAACAGTGAGCTTGCTCAGAACAAAAGAACTGTGCTTCCGACACACACGGGCCATATCTAGTTCAACTCTGCTTAGGAAACTGACAAGAACAGTAGCTCCTCTTCAGTCCAATTCACTGTACATGCTAGGAACAGACGCCAGGACTATTTGCTCTGTTTATGACAATGGGAGCGCAATAGGGACTCTTCTTACCAGAAAACAACTCTTGCTCGTAGGACCAGAAACTGCATGTGATTCAACTCCATTTAGGACTGGAAAACAAATGCTAGCTCGCCTTACACACTCTGCTTTTGAGAAAAGAGTACTCTTCTACTCTACTGAGTCTCCTATGGGATCCGAACAGTGAGCTTGCTCAGAACAAAAGAACTGTGCTTCCTACACACACGGGCCATATCTAGTTCAACTCTGCTTAGGAAACTGACAAGAACAGTAGATCCTCTTCAGTCCAATACACTGTACTTGCTGGGAACAGATGCAAGTGCTATTTGCACTGTGTATGGCAATGGGAGTGCAATAGTGACTCTTCTTACCAGAAAATAACTCTTGCTCGTAGGACCAAAAACTGCATGTGTCTCAGCTCCATTTAGGACTGGGAAAGAAACGCTAGCTCGCCTTACAAGAAAAACACTCTGCTTTTGACAAAAGAGCATTCTTCTACTCTACTGTGTTTCCTAAAGGGCCTGAAGAGTGAGCTTCCTCAGAACAAAATAACTGTGCTTCCTGCACACAGGGCCCATATCTATTCAATTCTGCTTAGGAAACTGACAAGAACAGTAGATCCTCTTCAGTCCAATACACTGTACATGCTGGGAACAGACGCCAGTACTATTTGCCCTGTGTATGACAATGGGAGCGCAATAGTGACTCTTCTTACCAGAAAACAACTCTTGTTCCTAGGACCAGAAACTGCATGTGATTCAACTCCATTTAGGACTGGGAAACAAACGCTAGCTCGCCTTACAAGAAAAACACTCTGCTTTTGAGAAAAGAGCACTCTTCTACTCTACTGTGTTTCCTATAGGGCCAGTACAGTGAGCTTGATCAGAACAAAAGAACTGTGCTTCCTTCACACGGGCCATATCTAGTTCAACTCTGCTTAGGAAACTGACAAGAACAGTAGCTCCTCTTCAGTCTGATACACTGTACTTGCTGGGAACAGACGCGAGTGCTCTGTGCACTGTGTATGGCAATGGGAACACAATAGTGACTTTCCTTACCAGAAAACAACTCTTGCTCGTAGGACCAGAAACTCCATGTGATTCAACTCCATTTAGGACTGGGAAAAAAAACACTTGCTCGCCTTACAAGAAACACACTCTGCTTTTGAGAAAAGAGCACTCTTCTACTCTACTGTGTTTTCTATAGGGCCAGAACAGTGAGCTTGCTCAGAACAAAAGAACTGTGCTTCCTACAAACACGGCCATATGTAGTTCAATTCTGCTTAGGAACCTGACATGAAGAATAGATCCTCTTCAGTCCAATACAGTGTACTTGCTCGGAACAGACAACAGTGCTATTTATCCTGTGTATGGCAATGGCAGCACAATAGTGACTCTTCTTACCAGAACACAACTCTTGCTTGTAGGACAAGAAACTGCATGGGATTCAACTCCATTTTGGACTGGGTAACAAATGCTAGCTCGCCTTCCAAGAAACACCCTCTGCTTTTGAGAAAAGAGCACTCTTCTACTCCACTGTGTTTCCTGTAGGGCCAGAACAGTGAGCTTGCTCAGAACAAAAGAACTGTGCTTCCTACACACACGGCCATATCTAGTTCAATTCTGATTAGGAACCTGACAAGAACAGTAGATCTTCTTCAGTCCAATATACTGTACTTGGTGGGAACAGACGCCAGTGCTATTTGTCCTGTGTATGGCAATGGCAGTGCAATAGTGACTATTCTTACCATAAAACAACTCTTGCTCGTAGGACCAGAAACTGCATGTGATTCAACTCCATTTAGGACTGGGAAACAAATGCTAGCTCGCCTTACAAGAAATACACTCTGCTTTAGAGAAAAGAGCACTCCTCTACTCTACTGTGTTTCCTATGGTGTCCGAACAGTGAGCTTGCTCAGAACAAAAAAACTGTGCTTCCTACACACACGGGCCATATCTAGTTCAATTCTTCTTATAAACCTGACAAGAACAGTAGATCCTCTTCAGTCCAATACACTGTACTTGCTGGGAACAGACGCCAGTGCTAATTGTCTTTTGTATGGCAATGGCAGTGCAATAGTGACTCTTCTTACCAGAAAAAAACTCTTGCTCGTAGGACCAGAAACTGCATGTGATTCAACTCCATTTAGGACTGGGAAACAAACGCTAGCTCACCTTACAAGAAAAACACTCTGCTTTAGAGAAAAGAGCACTCTTCTACTCTACTGTGTTTCCTATGTGGTCCATACAGTGAGCTTGCTCAGAACAAAAGAACTGTGCTTCCTACACACACGGGCCATAT